>NW_025793977.1:0-9578 GCF_021613505.1 Equus quagga | reverse complement strand
TAGAAAACAAGAAATAAAGCATCTACAAGTTCATCTTTGAACATTATAGTCTTCAATCTGGTAAACTTGACTTTTCTCCCATTAATTTTAGGGAGACGAGACTTTGATTGTTCCCATCCATGCCTATCCTGTCATGAACACACTGGACTTTCCCTCATTTATAAATCTGTCAAATGTTCTCCTTGGTGAAAGGTGAGTTACCAAAATGAACTATCAAAATGTCACAGGATGTGAAAAGTTAAGAGATACGTATGAAAAAACTTAGGTTTGTATTTTTCCTAATAGAAAGCTATCCTTCTAGCTGAATTAGCCTGGACTTGCAAGGTGGACTTGCAAGACTGTGGTTGCAAAGGGACAAAAAACCAAGTCAAAATATCATAAACAAGAAAGGGAGTTTATTAGGCCCTTTAATTGGAAAGGTGCAAGATGGGTCTTCAGACGTGGCCGGGTCTAGGGGTTTAAGTCAGGTTGCAGAATCTGCCTCTCCCCGTGTCTTGGTTTTGCTGGCCTGTGCAACAGACAGTTCCTCCTCAACAGGCTCCCCATCATGGGGGTGAGACAGCTGTCAGAAGCCCCAGATACTCCTGGCAACAGGGGAAGTGGATACGGGGAAGGCAAAGACAGGAGAAAGTCACTGTAGAAACCAAATCTCAGCTTCCCTCTTCCTTCTTGTTGGGAAAATAGTTAATAATTCCAATTGTAATTTAAGATATGTCTTGTTTTTTCAGTAAATAGTTGTTAAATACCTACTGCCAGGCATAGTGCTGTTGCCACTAGGGTTACAAAGAAGATGGATATTGAGCTGCTAGATGTTGATATATAATGGGCATGCCAATCATTAAAATCCTAAAATGCTTTTGTGCTTCTTGGGAAATATATCCCATCCTGAGTCCTTCATCCCTGCATCCCAGCTGCCTGGCCCCTCTCCGCCTTCCCCTCGTCTCCCGGTAACTCAGTAACTAAGTTGTTAATACCTAGCAGTTTGCCCCTGCAGGACCTGGCTCCAGCCTTCCATCCATTCTAATTGAGCAGTGCTTGGGAAGTCTCAGTGGATGGATATTTTGAATATCACCCACGGTAAAAAGAATAGACATGAATAGACAAAGATTCTGATTCTGAAGGTCTTCGAGTGTAATTGTGATGGAACCACGTCATCAATTAATTACACCAATTGCTAAGTGCTGTAATAGAGGCGCACAGGGTCCCATGTAGGCCCCGAAGAGGGAGCATGAAACTGCCTGGAGAGATGGGGAAACTCCTCACCCATTTGGGGGTGACATCTGGTTATCCTAAGAGGACACCATGGGATGGAAGGTGACAGTGGCATTCCAGGCATGGAGATACATGTGAAATGTGAAATGGCACAGCACATCCAGGCCTGTCTAGAACATTCCTGTGACTGGATGTGGGTCACAGGAGCTATGGCAGGGGAAATAGGGAGAAGACTGAGCCAGAAGGCCTCATAGGCTTTGCTGGAATGGTAGATTTTACCCTGAGGCCATCACTGAAAGATTTAAGCAGAGAAATGGCGCAGTCAGATCCAGCTCTGGTGGCCTGTGCAGAGAATCGGAGGGGGCGTGGCCAGGGCACTGTGGTGAGCCAGGCACGAGACAGGAGAGGGCCTGGGACCCTTCAAAAATGGAGAGTAACTGCAAATATTTAAATGTAGCAGTAGTGTCTTAGGTCAGGTCCCTTAGAAGCAGAAACGAGGACACATTGCACATGATTCATTAAGGCATAACCCATAAAGGAGTGAAGAATAGGGATGGGGGCCCAGTCGCCCAGCCAAGGGCACCTTCCTGGAGAAGGTCAAGGTGAGAGTCATCAGCCACAGCACTCTAGAGCACGCGGTGCGTGCAACAGCCGGGGAAGAAGAGTCGACAGCATCCGCTGCAGACCTGCGGCAGCAGACTGTCCTTGATTTACACACCCACTTGTCAGCACTCTGCCTGGCTTCCTCTGGCTCTGCACTTAGACTTTTCTGGAGTGATGGTGTGGATTCCATGAGCAATCGAGCTGATGCGAGCTGTCACCTGGCAGAGGTGATCGTCTCCCAGAGGATTTTGTCATGAATGGATACTGCAGGGCTGACTACGCCAGGCGACCATGTCCAGGCTGCCTTCCCTCCCCAGGACAGACCGGGGCCTGGGAAGGAGGCCCTGGCAGCCTCCCAGGACCCCCATCAGTGGCACACCAAGAGGTGGGTGGTGGGAGTGGTCTGGCCCACATGCAAGCATTAACGGGAGTTCATTGTCTGTAGAAAATTTTAAAAAGGCAGCAAAACCTACTAGAAGTCCTACTGCAAGTCTAAATATTATCAGTGGGAAAATATTCCTCCCTACGAGGGTGGACTTGCTCCCAGCCTTTGCTCTGACGCATCAGAAGCGCTGCCTCATTTGTGATGTCCAGGTTCACTGTGGTCTCCAAGCTTGCCACTCTCAGTTTCATTCCTGTCACAGCGTTTCCTTACCTGCGAGTCCCGTTGGGGCATCTCCCTCAGTGCTGAGCGGCCCTGCCTCCGGCTCCTGCTCTTCCTCTGGCTCAGTGTGAGGCCCTCACCCCCGTATGCACAGGACACCCCCAGCGCTGCTCCATTTATTTCTCGGGCTGCTCGTGAGCTCAGCCTGTGGACAGAAGCAGATGCCCCTCCAGTGCTGCCGCTCTGCGCCTGCCCCGGCTGCTTGGCAGCTTCTGTGCCTGACCTCACCCGGTTTTCCTACCTGCCCCACCCAGAGGGCACCTCCTGGTCAGCGCCTCCTTCAGCTCCACCATCCACTTGTCACTGTGTCTGGGAGATGGGGCATCTGACTCAGCTTTGCCACTGCCTCGTTCCACTCGCCTCTCAACCCCTCAACCTCACTCTTTCCGTTTGTGGCTCCTTATGGAAAACCTAAAGCCCAGGATGGTTTTCTAAGGAATTTTGAGATCGTTGGAAGGGAATGAAGAAGTGGTCCATGAATCGTCAAATCTTGTCTGTTGAAGACTGCTTTTAATGCTCAACTTGTCATCACTTCATTCATTCATGCATTCACCCATTCTGAATTTGGCCTGCCTGGCCCCCAGCTTGTGGCTTCTGATTTAATTAAACTGCTGACCTGCTTGGTTTGGTCCACATGGTGGTGGCCCACACAGTTTATTTTTTAAAAACTTTTGAATTAGCGGTCAACATTTAAAAATCAAAAGATTTCAAATGAAAATTAAGTTGCCACTTTTCTTTAAAAAAGAAAAAAGGAAGATCCAGCAATACTGGGCCCACATTTCTGCATGATCACAGTCAGTTCAGCTGGGCCAGAATGGAAGCTGCCTCTTTAGAGGACTATGCCTTTGTCAGCTCACCACAGTCCCCACCACTCCCTATTGCTCACACTCAGCCCTCCACTCATTTTTGTTACCTGCCTGGCCTATGAGGACTTTCAATAAGGAAACTGAAAAGGAGACAAGGCAATGCAGTGTCATGTTTAACAGCATAGACCACTAAGGCTCTGGGGCCATTCTGTCTGGATTCTAATCCAGGCTCTGCTTCAAGATGGCTGTGTGACCCTGAAAAATGACAACCTCTCTGTGCCTCTCAGAACCGTCATCTGTAAAATGCAGCTTATAAGAGTACCTGCCTCATAGAATTGTTCCGAGGATTAAATGAATTAAAATAGAATTTATGAATAGTTAACAATAATAGTTGAAAATTTTTAATACTTAATAGTACTAAGAACAGTGCTTAGCATATAGTTAATGATTTGTATTAGCTATCATCATCATCTTCATCATCATCATCATCACCATCACCAAAGAGATCTTTACCTGGGGAAGGCACAAATGAGACCCAGCCCGTTTGGCTCACACTTTAACAAAGGTAGACAACATACAGAGAAATGGGAGGGAGAGGCTTGGAGTGGGAAGGCTGGCGGCCAGGTTGAAGGTGGGCTTCCAACAATGAGGGACTGGGCTGACAGCCGAGGGGGATGCATGAAGCTCCCAAAAGAGCCTGTCAGGGACTGTGCACAAGCCGGCGCAGTGGCAGCTCCACAGAGGGAGGGGCGGGGCGGGGATTGAGGTGAGGGTGCGGCTGCAGGTCTAGAATGGAGAGCTGCTTTCTCGGCATTTATCCTTAAAACAAAAAATAGTTTTGTTGAGATATAATTCACATATCATAAAATTTACTAATTTAAAATGTGCAAATCAATGGTTTTTACCATATGCAACCACCACCACAATCAATGTTAGGACATTGTCATCACCCCAAAAAGAAAGCCCATACCCACTCCTCACTCCCCCTCCCAAGTTCCCGGCCTCAGGCAAACTCTAACTGACTTTCTGTCTCTATCAGTTTGTCTGTTCTGGACGTTTCATATACATGGAATCATTCATTTTGTGGTCTTCTGTGACTGATCTCTTTCAGTTGGCATAATGTTTTCAAGGTTCATGCAACTTGTTGCACATGTCAGGACTTCCTTCCTTTTCATTGCTGAATAGTTGTCCATTGTGTGATGGACTGCGTTCTATTTATCCATTCATCAGCTGATGGACATTGGGTTGTTTCCGCTATTTGGCTATTTTGAATAATGCTGCTGTGAACCTTTGTAAATATGTTTCTATGTGGATATGCGTGTTCATTGCTGTTGAGTGGAATTGCTGTGTTATATGGTAACTCTGTGTTTAACATTTTGAGGAACTGCCAAACTGCTTCCCAAAGTGGCTGTTCATGTCCATTCCTAGCAGCAGTGCATGAAGGTTCTAAGGGCACTGATATTTTTTTTTTATTGAGTTAATGATAGGTTACAATCTTGTGAAATTTCAGTTGTACGCTAATGTTTGTCAGTCACGTTGTAGGTGCACCACTTCACCCTTTGTGCCCACCCCCCACCCCACCTTTCCCCTGGTATCCACTAAACTGTTCTTAGTCCATAATTTAAAATTCCTCATATGAGTGGAGTCATACACAGATTATCCTTCTCTCGCTGGCTTATTTCACTTAACATAATTCTCTCAAGGTCCATCCATGTTGTTGCAAATGGAATGATTTTGTTCTGTTTTGCAGCTGAGTAGTATTCCATTGTATATATGTACCACATCTTCTTTATCCATTCGTCTGTTGCTGGGCACTTCTGCTAGGTTGCTTCCATGTCTTGGCTATTGTAAATAATGCTGCAATGAATATTGGGGTGCATAGGACTTTTGGGATTGCTGACTTCAAGCTCTTTGGATAAATACCCAGTAGTGGGATGGCTGGATCGTATGGTAGTTCTATTTTTAATTTTTTGAGGAATCTCCATACTGTTTTCCATAGTGGCTGCACCAGTTTGCATTCCCACCAGCAGTGTATGAGGGTTCCTTTTTCTCCGCAACCTCTCCAACATTTGTTGTTATTAGTTTTAGATATTTTTGTCATTCTAACGGGTGTAAGGTGATATCTTAGTGTAGTTTTGATTTGCATTTCCCTGATGATCAGCGATGATGAGCATCTTTTCATGTGCCTATTGGCCATCCGTATATCTTCTTTGGAGAAATGTCTGTTCATGTCTCCAGCCCATTTTTTGATTGGGTTGTTTGATGTTTTGTGGTTGAGTTGCGAGAGTTCTTTATATATTAAGGATATTAAGCCTTTGTCAGATATATGACTTGCAAATATTTTTTCCCAGTTAGTGGGTTGTTTTTTTGTTTCAGTCCTGTTTTCATTTGCCTTGAAGAAGCTCTTTAATCTGATGAAGTCCCATTTGTTTATTCTTTCTATTGTTTCCCTTCTCTGAGAAGGCATGGTGTCCGAAAAGATCCTTTTAATACTGATGTCAAAGAGTGTACTGCCTACATTTTCTTCCAGAAGCCTTATGGTTTCAGGTCTCACCTTTAGGTCTTTAATCCATTTTGAGTTTATTTTTGTGAATGGTGAAAAAGAATGGTCAATTTTCATTCTTTTACATGTGGCTTTCCAGTTTTCCCAGCACCATTTGTTGAAAAGACTTTCTTTTCTCCATTGTATGCCCTCAGCTCCTTTGTCGAAGATAAGCTGTCCATAGATGTGTGGTTTGATTTCTGGGCTTTCAATTCTGTTGCATTGATCTGTGCACCTGTTTTTGTACCAGTACCATGCTGTTTTGATTACTGTAGCTTTGTAGTATGTTTTGAAGTCAGGGATTGTGATGCCTCCCATTTTGTTCTTTTTTCTCTGGATTGCTTTAGCAATTCGGGGTCTTTTGTTGCCCCATATGAATTTTAGGATTCTTTGTTCTAATTCTGTAAAGAATGTCATTGGGATTCTGATTGGGATGGCGTTGAATCTGTAGATTGCTTTAGGTAGAAAGGACATTTTAACTATGTTTATTCTTCCAATCCATGTACATGGAATGCCTTTCCATCTCCTTATGTCGTCATCCAATTCTCTCAGAAGGGCCTTGTAATTTTCATTATATAGGTCCTTCACTTCCTTAGTTAAATTTACCCCAAGGTATTTTATTCTTTTTGTTGCGATTGTGAATGGTATTGTATTCTTGAGTTCTTTTTGTGTTGGTTCATTACTGGAGTATAGAAATGCTACTGATTTATGCAAATTGATTTTATACCCTGCAACTTTGCTGTAGTTGTTGATTACTTCTAACAGTTTTCCAATGGATTCTTTGGGGTTTTCTATATATAAGATCATGTCGTCTGCAAACAGCAAGAGTTTCACTTCTTCCCTCCCTATTTGGATTCCTTTTATTCCTTTTTCTTGCCTGATTGCTCTGGCCAGGACCTCCAGTACTATGTTGAATAAGAGTGGTGATAGAGGGCATCCTTGTCTCGTTCCTGTTTTCAGGGGGATGGGGTTCAGTTTTTGCCCATTGAGTACGATGTTGGCTATGGGTTTGTCATATATGGCCTTTATTATGTTGAGGTAGTTTCCTTCTATGCCCATTTTGTTCAGAGTTTTTGTCATAAATGGCTGTTGGATCTTGTCAAATGCCTTCTCTGCATCTATTGAGATGATCATGTGGTTTTTATTCCTCAGTTTGTTGATGTAGTGTATCACGTTGATTGATTTGCGGATGTTGAACCATCCCTGTGTCCCTGGTATGAATCCCACCTGATCATGATGTATGATTCTTTTGATGAATTGCTGAATTCTGGTTGCCAAAATTTTGTTTAGAATTTTTGCATCTATGTTCATCAGTGATATTGGCCTGTAGTTCTCTTTTTTCGTGGTGTCCTTGTCAGGTTTTGGTATCAGCGTGATCTTGGCCTCATAGAATGTGTTAGGAAGTGTTCCGTCTTCCCTAATTTTTTGGAATAGCTTGAAAAGGATAGGTATTAAATCCTCTCTGAAATTTTGGTAGAATTCCCCAGGAAAGCCATCTGGTCCTGGGGTTTTATTCTTTGGGATGTTTTTGATTGCTGTTTCAATCTCTTTCCTTGTGATTGGTCTGTTCAAATTGTCTGCCTCTTCTTGAGTGAGCTTTGGGAGATTGTAGGAGTCCAAGAATTTATCCATTTCCTCTAGGTTATCCATTCTGTTGGCATATAGTTTTTTGTAGTATTCTCTTATAATCTGTTGTATTTCTGCAGAGTCTGTTGTTATTTCTCCTCGCTCATTTCTGATTTTGTTTATTTGAGCTTTCTCCCTTTTTTTCTTTGTAAGTCTGGCTAGTGGTTTGTCAATTTTATTTATCTTCTCAAAAAACCAGCTCTTTGTCTCATTGATCCTTTCTACTGCCTTTTTCGTTTCAATAGTATTTATTTCTGCTCTGATTTTTATTATTTCTCTCCTTCTGCTGACTTTGGGCTTCATTTGTTCTTTTTTCTCTAGTTCAGTTAGGTGTGCTTTAAGGTTGCTTATTTGGGATTTTTCTTGTTTGTTAAGATGTGCCTGTATTGCGATGAATTTTCCTCTTAATACAGCTTTTGCTGTATCCCAAATGAGTTGGTATGGCATGCTATCATTTTCATTTGTTTCCAGGTATTTTTTAATTTCTTCTTCAATTTCTTCAATGATCCGTTGCTCGTTCAGTAGTGTGTTGTTTAGTCTCCACATCTTTGTGCCTTTCTCAGCTTTTTTCTTGTAATTAATTTCTAGCCTTATAGCACTATGATCTGAGAAGATGCTTGTTATTATTTCCATTTTTTTAAATTTGTAGAGCCTTGCCTTGTTTCCCAACATATGGTCTATCCTAGAGAATGTTCCATGTAAGGGCACTGATATTTTTAAATGGCAGAGTAAAGCAACATTTTCTACAGCTAAAGAAAAATTGCCATACCTTATAGAGAGGTTAGAGGTGAGGGGAGAACACAAATTCAGTGGAAGGTCGATTCAGAAGGATATTTTTTCTCTTTGCATATAGAATTGATTTAGGCAAAATTGCCAGAAGTTGTAGAATCTGCATTTAATAAATTGCACTGTTTGCTTTCTTACTGTGAGGTTGCTTCCGGGGAGAAGGCCTGGTCTGGGCTGAGCCTCCTTGAGGACTGGGTAGCACCTTGGTACATTTTCCACAAGGTCGTGAGGTGGACTTGTGTATATTCATCACCTGCATTTTCATTGGCTGGATTTGGTGGTTGTACATTCTCCTTGCTGTGATAAAACTCCATGTGGACATTTGCCAACTACTTATAAACAACCTCGGTGGCTTAAGATCTGGTACAACGTATTTTGACAGCTTCTGTAAATAAGAAAAGTTGCATCCAGTTCCGTCCAACATCTCTAAATCAAACGCCATGGGGTGCAGAGGACTGGCAGCTCACTCTCCTTTCCGTGGGTGGAAACTGTGCTTGATAACTAGGTAAACCCAACCATCAGGGCCAGTTAGATTTTTTAATCACTTCACATCTTAGAGAACATTGTAGATAAAATACCATCTTACCCTTCCCATATATGCCATAAGAATATGCTTATGTTAGGTACTGAAATTTTTTATCTTTCCATTTCCGTGGTTCTAAAAAGATTTGTGTTAATTCATCATGCTCTGTGGTTTCACCAGCTGTGTCTACCTGGCAGCAAATAACTGGCTGGAATCTAGAGCAAATCCATTCAGTTGAGCGGTTGTTCTCTCCATGTGCATGGACTGATCCTCCTTGCACCAAGCTGACTCCGTTGACCAGCTGGTTAGTGTGCTATCAATAAGCTTACGTGAAAGTCACCCGGGGCCTCCCCTGGATTCCCCTCCCTTCCCCATTTTCCACTCTGGACCTGGTCCCATGGGCAAGGCCGCCATGTTGCTCTCACAGCAAGTGGAACCGTGTGTTCATCTCAGGGCTCCAGGGCGTTCGTAGACCGCGGGGCCATGTGCACAGCCCTGTGAGGAAAGGTCCCCGGCTGCTCCGTTCCAAAGCCGGGATAGTTCAGTCTCTGGAACTTTTACGTCACAAGTTCAGTAATTTACTAAAGGATGCTTTCCTTAAGTGGGGAACCTCATGGCTCATTTCAGAAAGTGGGGGAATAACCAAGGTCAGAATAGGATGTCCGAATAAAATCAAATTCTCTCGCTGCCCCTGGAGTTGAAAGCATCTGGGCCACAGGAGAATGTGCATTCTTGAACCAGTGCTGAGAGGGAAAGACTGACGGTGAGAACTGGCCCCAGCAGAGACAACATCCAGGTCCTGCCTGGCATTGTACC
>NW_025793976.1:0-21080 GCF_021613505.1 Equus quagga | reverse complement strand
GAGGGACGACTGTGTATTTATGAAATATTTTCTGCTCTCTTTGACATTTACCATTCTAGGTGCTGGGAACACAGCATGCAACCGGCAAGAGGCCATCTCTGCCCTTAGGAGGTCTTGGAGGAGCCTGGTGGGAGACACAGCTACATAACCAGGAGATGGCAACTCCGGGCGATGAGGACTTCAGGGTAAGGTGGAAGGTGGAGAGGCAGCTACCTCATCAGGGGTGTGGGAGGCAGGGTGAGCTTCCTGGAGGAGGTGACTTGTGACCTGCAGCCTGTTGACTGAGGCAGATGTGAGTGAGACATGAGGGATATGGTGGGACCTGGGGTGAGAGAGAGGCCAGCACATTCAGAAAACCGGAAATGCTCCCGTCTCATTTTAGCCTAGTGATACAAAAAGGGAGGCAGGTGTTGGAATTAGAGGAGACGTCTTCAGTTCTCGGCCCTAGGCGAGCCTGCCTCTTCCCCCGAATCCACCTGTGAGGCCTGCCCGATGCCTGGCAGGAGTTTTGGGGCCCTTGTTGCTACTTGTCCACAGACAGCTCTCCTGGAACCAGGCCCAGGCTTCCTTGTCCAGCAGGGGGCCCACCTCGTCACCACCAGCAGTCAAACAGAGCAGGTGAGGGCAGGAGGGACCTTTAGGGCCCTTCGCCAAGTCAGTACGTGGTCGCATCCCTGCCCCTGCAGGGTCAGCTCCAAACCCGGAGTCCAGCCTTCAGGCCCATGGCTGCTCTCTCCACACACCCAGTGCCCCAGCCCATGGACACGACCTGACCGTGCATTTTCTCACTCTGCTTTTGTTGACGTCAGCCCTGTGGCAGGAGCTCCCTTCCCCTGTGATCAGCTGAGAGAACTCCTCTTCATCCTTTTAGTCCCAGAGGAAACATTCCCTCCTCCGCGTTTCCCCCAGTGACCAGCAGACCTCGCCCTCGCAGGCCTGCACGTTGGGCTGTGGCTGTGGGTCGAGGGTCTGGGACTGGGTCTGCTGTATCTCTGTGTCCCCAGGGCCTGGACAGTGCTGGACACACAGTAGGGACTCAGCGTATGCCTCTTGTGTGGAGTCCAATGGCAGAGGATCTCCTATTGCCCAGAGTCCAAACTCTCGAGCCTGGGGTTGAGTGTCCTGTAATAAATCTCACACATATGGGTTTTCTGACAGCAAAGTGAGTGCACACCGTGTGTTCACATGAATGCGTCCAGCCGTCAGATCCTCTCTGGCAGGAAAGTGCTGTTTTTACTCCCAGTTTGCTGATGGGGAGGCTGAGGTCAGAGGTTTGTGTTAATGTTTTCTGCAGTCCAATGGCGTGTTAGCAATGGAGCTGAGGACCAAACCCTGGGGCCTAAAGACGACATCGATTGGAAGGGACCATTGGGCCTGCAGAGCAACAGCATCAGAGACACTTGGAGGAGAGAGGTGGGGCCATCCTTGGTGAGCAGCTGGGGGCGTGGTGCAGGGCCTATAGCTGACTTGTGGGAGCCACACCGAGGCCAGCAGCACAGGATGAACAGGGACAGGACTCCCACCACCATCCCTGCCCCATGTGGAAACTATAGGCCAGAGACGGCACCAGGAAATGAGCACACAAAAGCAGACGCAAAGGGCCACGCACAACTCAGGCTCTGGGCTTGCTGTTGAGCCATCTGCAGCCCAGACCCCAGAACTCATCCTAGGGCCATGGCAAATGTCCCCCAAGTCAGTGAGTTACCAACATCAGGCTGCCGCAGCCCAGTCATATCTATGAAAGAAAGTTCATGCCACCAAACATAGGTGCAAACCTTAGAGCTTCTTGAGCCTTCTGGTCAACCCTATGTGCGAGTTCGAGGGTTCAGAGTTCCCCAGTAGAGAGACGTCGGAACCAGGGCTGATCCTGGCAGGTGACAGTCACCAGAGGGGAGTGAAAAAATGGAGACTATTTGTGACTCCTGTGATGGAGGCCCACTTGAACTCTGTTCACTTGACTGGTCCTGGGGGCCTGGACTGCTCCTCCTGGAAGCCACTGACAATCCTGTCTGGCCCCAGATGGCAGAGGAGGACTTCCCTCGAGGAAAGCCCTTGAAACTGAAGGTCTCTAGATGTTCAGGACCTGGGTAGGCATCCTGCTTGGCCAAGTCTAAGAGTACTGCCATGGCTTTAAAAAGACCCATAGCTGCATTTATTGAGGGCTTATCAACCACCAGACCCATGTTCTCAATGCAGAGAGCATCCTTGGGAGGCAGGTCTTATAATTACTTCCATTTTACAAATAGGGAAACTGAGCTTGACAGGTTAGGTGGCGTATTTCAGGTGACAGTAAATGAGTAGAAGATCTGGGGCTCAGAATTCTGAGAGTTTTATAAAATCATGAAAGATAATCAAAACACAGATTGAGGGACCTCAGAGAACCCCTGACTGGGTAAATTCCAGAAAGCATATGCATGAGCACGCGGCACACACACACACACACACACACACAGGTACATCCTAGTCAACCTGAAGAGAATCAAAGGAAAAGAGAAAAATCATAATGGCATTCAGAGTGAAAAGACCATTAAACGACACCACGTGTGAAAGCTTCCCAACTGTGGGTGTGATGACTAGAGGCCTCTCCGTCAGCACTGGCTTGTTTCTCCTCCTCCATGCATCACCGTCTGGCAGATGCTGGACACAAGCAGGACATTACACGGGAGAAATGTTCTGGCCAGTGCAGGCCGTGCGAGCAGGCAACAGCAAGGAGACAGGGGCGGGTATGGGTGGTGCCAGGTGAAAGTCGGGAGAGGGAGAGTGTTCTTTTCAGCCCTGTTGATGGTAGCGGGTCTCGTGGTGCAGGAGTGTGTTGGGGTTATTTTAATCAAGCCCCTGTCAAGGTTGATGCTGACACACAGTCTGAGGCCCCTTCCCTGTGTGACCCTGCCTTCTGCTGATGTCCATCCCTTGAACGGACAAATGGGAAGCTGCTGTGCTCACTTTGGCAAAGTGTTGGGGAGGCACAGCTGGTCCAGTTCCAGCCTTTCACTGGAGGCTCCGTTCAGCAGCCTGTGCAGCTCCCAGCCCAGCAGAGCTGAGTTCTGCCCTCCTCCCCAGAACGCCCTGTGAGCCCTGCCCAATGACCTGGGCGGCATTTCAGGGCTCCTCCTGCAACTTGTCCACTACGAATTCACCTGCTTCAAAGGCGAGGATCACCGTGTGAGGAGGGTGCTCATCTGGTCATCATCACTGCCAAGCAGAGCAGGTGGGATGGGCGAGGGGCACTGTCTCTCCCCTCAAGTCATTGCAAGCTCCTGTCCTTGTCCCCTGTAGAATCTGGTGCAAATCCTTCATTCAGCCCTTTTAATACACATCCACCATCTTGGCGGGTAGAGTTGAGCAGCATTCATTTGTGTCCAGCTTCTGAGCAATTCTTCCTGCTGGCCCCTCTACCTGGAATGCCCCCGCCTCCTTTTATCTACAGGGACAACTCCTCCATCAGATCAATTTCACATCAGATCAAACATTGCCCTCAATATCCTTCCCCCTGCCTCTTCCTGAATGCTGGACTGTGCTGCCAGATCATGGGTCCATCTGCCCACACACGAGGGACCCCAAGGCAACGGGCGGATATGACTTACCTTTGAGTCCATGGTGCCTGGAACCACATTGGACACACAGCAGGACCCAATATTTGTCAGTGGATCCAATTGATTGCCAGAACCATTTCTATGGGGTAGTGCCCAAATTCCTCGCCCTGCCAATCATGCCCTTGAATAACATTCCTCACTGCCTCCTATCCAGTGCTCAACTAGGAACCCTACTGGGCTCTTTTCCCTCACTGAATCTTCAGAGAAATCCTGGAAGCACCTGCCATCGCCACCTCCATTTTACCAATGAGGAGCCTGAGGATCGTAAGTGTCCACAACTTGCTGACCACATTGTCCACAGCAGTGGTGGAAATGGAGGTCTATCCAGAGCTTTTGGCCAGTGTGTTCAACTGCTACATTGGACCGCATCCCTGCCCATGCGGTCCTCTAGGTCTTAGACCCTTTCACGGGCTGCATCCACCACACGCCCACCTCTGGCTGTAGTATTAATTGACCTAATCTGCCTTCTCCCCATGCAGAAATTCCCGAGTTCAGCAGAAGATGTTGTGTCCTGGACCAGCCTTTGGGAACAGTACCCAAAGGGCATCTACCAGTGGAGAGGTGGCTCAGCCCCACCTTCATGTGAGTGTTTCTGTTGGAATACCCGAGTCCTAGCTAGTCTGTCCCATTGGATCTTGGAGACATCTTCCCATAGATTCTTGACTGCCTCCAGGTTCTAATTTTAGCCTGAACAAAGAGCATGTCATATTTCCTGTTGTCATGCTTATTTGCAGGTGTGTGTGTGTGTAAACCACAATTCAACAACATCAAACAAGAAGTTCTTTATTGTAGGAACTCACATTCCTTTAATACACTAAAGAGAACCTTGCCCTTTAAGGAGGGGAAGAGGATCTGTGATGTGCAAGCGTATTAAGATGCAGAGCTCATCTGGGCGTATCTGGAGTCTCTCGTGTCCTACAGAACATGCTTGCAGGATCACTGCCTGGAGGATGCAGTCCTAACCCCTCAGCATATAAGTCAATGATCTCACGCTCTGGTCACCATCTGTCTTTGAACTTTCCTTCATGTCCACAGCTTTATCAGAACTTCACCCTAAGCCTCTTGGGCCATCTTGAGCACATCTGCTTTCCTTCATCCCCTCTGCTTCTTCCTCAGGTCTCAGGAAAATGGCTCTATATCCTGTGTTTAGTCTTCCTCTCATCGACCCATGCTCTAGTCAAGCCCAAGGTGCCATCTTTAAAAATATGTCTGATATGGCTTTAGAAATCATCCAGCTTCTCAATGACACACGGACAAGTCCAGACTCTTTCAGATGGCACCTTTCAATGCCCATGCAGCGGGTACCATTGATCTTCACGTTCTCGTCTCCTACACTCCCAAGTGCTCCCTCCACCTCCTTGCCACAGCTATGTGCCAGATGACTCGTCTTTTTGGACCTTGTCTTGCAGCTCATCTTCCTGCTTTTTCTCCTGCTGTGTCACCCATCTCGAACACATTTTATTGGTTTGGTGAACTGCAATATGTGTGTCGAGCCCAAGATGCTGTGCTGCCAGAGGAATCCATCCTGTCCCCAGCCCGAGTTAACCCAACTCCTTTAATATTGCAGCCATGCACTCTGTGGACGTTTGTGGTTGTATTTATTAAGATCTTCCTTTGTCTAAACACGTTTTATCCGCAAGATGAGCTGCTGCTTTAGGGCAGAGAAGGTGTCCTATACATCTATGTGTCTCCAGTACCCCTACAAGGCTTGAACATGACGGGTGCACAACAAACTCTTTCAGAATGAATGGATGAGTGTTGTGAACATTTTAAGAAGTGTTTAGGAAAGAGGGCATGGGATCGTTTGACAGATTTAGCCCCTATTATATGCCAGACACTCAAATGTCCTCAAACTGAATCTCAGAGATCCAGAGATGCGAAGTCACTTGTCCTCTTGGGCCTCATTTATTTCATTTATGAGGCAAGAAGTTGCACCAGAAGATTGTCCTAGGACAGTGGTGCTCAAAAGGAGGTGATTTTCCCCACTAGAGATGCTTGGCACTGTCTGGAATATTTTTGGCCGTCACAACAGAGAATGGGTACTATTGGCATCTAGTGGGGAGACACCAGGAATGCTGCTCAATATCCCACAATGCACAGGACAGCCCCTCACAACAAATAATGATATGGCGCCAAATGTCAATAGTACCCTAGTATATAAACCCCGCTGAAAGGTATGGCTAGGATTTTTTATTTCTTGGGATTTCTCCATATCCCCAAGACTGGCCCCTCAGCTGCTGGCCTGATCCTCTTCTGGGACCTTGTCAGCAAGAACCCCAGCTGAGCCTGGCTGAGAGCACCTTGCACCAGCACTGTGGTTAAGGGACATAGCTGACGTTGGTGTGTTTTCACAGCAGCTGGCCTCATGCTGAATCTTATTGCCAGGATTGTGTCTACATGAGGAAGGCTGGCTCCTGGTCCTCTGATGCGTGCTGTGTACATCGGTGCTATAGTTGGATCTGCGAGAAGCCACGGGTCTGCTGAGCCTGCTCCCTTTCCTCTGTCTCCAGGCTCAGGAGAGATTGTCTTGATGTGTGACCCCATAACAATGCCCTGACTTCTCTGCAGAAAAGGACGTCTCCTGCAGGCCCCAGTCCTTGTGGGAGCATCTTCCTCCTCTCTTGCCTCTGCTTCTCAGTTCTGCAGAGGAACATGTAAAATGACACCACGATGAAACAATGTGCAAAATATATCATGTAGGACTTTCTACAAGACCAGTAATCCAGTTTTTCAAAAAAATAATGACATGAATAATGGAGAACGTAGGATTGTTGGGAAATAAAAGGCTAAAGACATAACTAAATTAAGATGTGTACTCTGTTTGGATTCTGATTTGAAAAAGTAATTTTTGAGGAAATCACGATATTTGAGTATCTTAGGAAATATTAAGGCATTTAAATTTATTTGTTACATGTACTAGAGGCATGATAGGTATAGCTATATCTATAGATACCTATAGGGATACAGATATAGCATTATATGTTAGCAATACATATCGAGTAATAATGTGTAAAGTTATGTACTTTGTGGGATTTTCTTTAAAATAATAAACCAAATAAGTGGTAGGTTTGTATATAAGAAACTCAATTGGTCAAGTTTTTACAAGTATTGAAGCTGAGACTTAAGAAGTCATTAAAAATTCTTCTAATTTTTGTGTAGAGGAACATTCTACAATAAAAAATTAATCAGGAATTCATTATAACTCATATAAAGTTAAACATGATTTAAGAAGAAACTTAGCAAACTTGTAGAAAAAGGGACATACCTTCACCGAAAGGAGGTATCTACACAGAATCCTACTGAACACTGTTGTGTTGAGAACATTCCATTTTAGGTCAGGAACAACATTTGGGTTTCCACCATTGTGACTTCTCTTCTACATTATACTGGGGTTCCAGAAGAGACAGTAAAAGAAAAGAAAACAAAAACCCACCAAGAAACGAAAGTATTAAAATTTGGAAAGGAAGATACAAAACCATCATTTTTTACAGGTGACAATATTGTGTTCACAGAGACACTAAAGCTTCTACGCACACCTTTAGAGTTTGTATGTGTCTACCAAGTTTTCTGCATTCGCCGTCAGTATAGAGATTAATCGTAGTTTTATAAACCAAGAGCAAACTGATAGACAAAGAAGTATTTAGAAAAGATCACATTTACTGCTGCACAAAAACATTTCATGACTTTAATAACTGCAGATGTTTCAGTGTCTTTCAGTGAAAGATTGAAAAGCTATATAAGCGTGCACTAGGTTGCAGGCCCTATCTTCCTCTTCTCACATCCTCACGCTTGTCTGGATTCAGTTATTCATCATCTGCCTTCTCCCCTCCGTGGTCATATGCACGAGAGCAGGCGTCACATCTGCCCTGGTCACTGGCGCGTCCCCACTGAGGGGCTCAGGGGCAGGTCCAGATGCCTGGTACACATCTGTGGCGTGCATGGCACCTGGGGCCTGACTTCATCTGAGCTGGAGGTAAGAGTCGTGTCATGCAGAGTCTCTAGGTCCCGAGGCTGGTCATGCTTATCACACTAACCAGCTAGTGCCACTGTTCTGACCGCTCCACGTTATCAAAGAGCAGATCAAGACGTGAGGGCTCCTTCCTCTTACGTCAGCAAACACGAATCTCAGAAAGAGGGAATCTCTTCAGCAAGATGCTGACCAAGGAGTGGAAGAGCTCTTCATCTGGACTTAACCTTCCATTCTCTGGTTGGAAATGCATCCTGAAAATATTTATGGCACTTTTTTTTTTAAAGATTGACACCTGAGCTGACAACTGTTACCAATCTTTTTAATTTTTTTCCCTGCTTTTTCTCCCCAAATCTCCCCAGTACATAGTTGTATATTTTAGTTGTGGGTCCTTCTAATTGTGGCATGTGGGATGCCACCTCAGCATGGGCTGATGAGCAGTGCCATGTCCACACCCAGGATCTGAACCAGCGAAACCCTGGGCTGCCAAAGTGGAGCACAACAGCACTTTTACTCTATGCCAAAGAGGAAAGACAACTGGGACTTGCATTCCACCTCTATTGGCTCCTGGACAAGGGAGGGTCGAGCGCACTGGTCATCCAGATACTGGGAGGTAAATGCAACCAAGGTGCAACCGACTCCTGGGGTGGTTACAGCCTCTTTCTCTTCCTTGAAACCCTTTGAGGTAAACAGATCCAAAAAGGAAATCCACCTACAATGAAATGACCATAAAAACTAAAGAGTGTGTGCCAGATTTCATATATTTGATATCAAATCGAAGAAACAGGGAAAGTTGCCACAGGCTCCCTAACCCAAGGGTGTGAGCAGTGGGGGGATTGGGTGGAGAACATTACTTTGAGGGAGCAGTGGGTTCTGACCCATCTCCTAGTCTGCAGTCAGGAGCACAGGTTCTGGCACACAGCAGGGGCTGACGAATGTTTGGGGAATGAAATGACTTGCATTAATATTTATTGGTCATCCCCTCAGTCAAATACAACGTAAAGACCCAGAAATGCACTAGTCTTGCTTGGCAGAAAAGCTGAGCAAAGCTACAGGGCTGTGGTTCAGAGGAACTTTATTTCTTCATCCTTGTTTCTCAGTGGCCACACGCTGCTGCTCAGGCAGTAGGTGCCTCCTTACCAACTAGCATCATGGACACATCTGAGCTGATGCTCAGGGAAGCCCCAGGACAAGCAGGAAAGGTGAGTTGGGGTCAGCACCTGCCCTGGTTCCCACGGAGGCACTGGGGATCCTAAACCCTCTTGACTCATCCTGCTGAGGGGTTTGCCTGGGGAGATGCACAGCAAGAGGTGCCACTTATTTTAAAAATGTGTATATACTCCAGAATATATAAAGGACTCTTACAACTCAAGAAGAAGACAAACAACCCAATTTAAAAAGTGGGCAAAGAGTTCGATCAACGTTTCTCCAAAGGAGACATACAAAGGATCATGAAAAGATGCTCAGCACCATTAGTCATCAGGAAAGTGCAAATGAAAACCACAGTGAGTCACCACTTCACACCCACCAGGATGGTGTAATGAAAAAAGGAAAAAAAAGTTGGTGAGGATTGGAGAAAGTGGATCCTTGTACATAGTAGCGGGATGTGAAATTGTTCAGCATTCAGGAAAACAGTTTGACAGTTCCTCAAAAGGTTAAACACAGAATTAGCAAGGGACCCGGCAACTCCACTTTTAGGTATATACTCCAAAAGATTGACAACAGAGACTCAAACAAACCCATGACCAGCACGTTCACAGCAGCATTGTGTTCAGTAGCCAAAAGGCCACACTGAGAAACAACCCAAATGTCCATCAAAGGTTGACAAAGTGTGGCAGATCCACACAGTGGAATATGCATCAACCTGGTAAATGGATGAAGCTGTGATGCGTGCTACAATGGGGACGAATCTGGAAAATGCTATGAGACAGAAGTCAGACACAGCAAGCCACATCACGGCATGATTCCATCTATGTGAATGTCCAGACTGGGTGAATGCAGAGAGGAGGACAGCAGATTAGCGGTTGGTTCCACAGGTTCGAAGTAGAGGGAGTGGAGGTGACTGCTTACTGGGAAAAGGGGCTCGTTTTGAGGTGACGGAAACATTCTGGAAGTTGATAGACGTGATGCTGGACAACACTGAACGTACCAAATGCCACAGAACTTGTTCACTTTAAAGTGACTAATTTTATGTTCTATTAATTTCACCTCAGTTAAAAAAATTGTATGTTTAAGAGGGAAATATTTGAACCAATTTGTGGCCCAGAGAAAGTACAGAACAGGGCAGAGAGGGCAGCCAGGCCCCCAGATGCAGGGGTCTCGGCTGGGAAATGGGAGCCACAGCAGTTTGGGGACTCAGGGGCATTGAAACAAGTGGGCAGGGGATTCAGAATAACGTTGCGGGATCGCCGTGTGACAGGGACCAGGGAAGAAGGGCTCAGTCGGGTGTGAGACAGTGACTCTATAGCAGTTCCTTGGTGCCTCTTTTGTGAAGTACAAATTCGGCAGGCAACAACAGCAACAATAATCATAAGCATCGTCTGCCCACCACTTTTCTAACTGTATCTCCTACTTCCTATCAGCCAAGCTTCGCAAGAACCCTGGGAGATAGGGACACAAATCATCCTGTTTCACCAAAGAGAAGTGAGGCTCAACGAAGAGAGTGGACCTAGGAATTGAAGCCAGGTGCACTTGACTCCCCAGTCTCTGCCCTTTGCGGTCCACTGGGCTGCGTGTGGCAGGCAGAGAAGGGAGCATCGGTTCCACTTGAAGGTTGTACCTACAGGGTGGTTGGGCCTCATAAGTCAGGCAGAAACCAACATGATGTGATGGCAACAAGGGCACAGAGAAGAGACTTTCAAAAGTTTGGAAGTAGGACTGGTGGCTAGCAAGAATTTAAGCTCTTATCACAGGCCTGGCCTGTCTGGTTCTGTGCTAAGCAGCTGACATCCAGGATCTCGTGAAATCCTCATAGGGGCCCCTATGAGTTCCCTGTGGCTGCCATAACAAGCTGGTGATGTAAAAGTACAAAAACTTATTCTCCCAGTTCTGGAGGTCAGAAGTCTGATATCCAGGGGTGGGCTGGGCTGCGGTCCCTCTGAAGGCTCTGGGGGAGGGTCCTTCCCGCCCCTTCCAGCTTCTGGTGGTTGCTGGTGATCCATGGCATTTCTTGGCTTGTGGAAGCATCACTCTAATGTCTGCCTCTGTCTTCACATGACCTTCTCCACTGATTGTCTCTTTTTCCAAATTTCCCTCTTTTCCTAAGGACACCAGTCATTGGGTCAGGGCCCACCTTGATGACTTCACCTTAACTTGATCATATCTGCACAGATCCTATTTCCAGAGAGGGCTGTATTCACAGGCCTCATGGTCTAGAACTTCAACACGTCTTGTTTGGGGGACACAAGTCAACCCACAACAGGCCCTAAAGAGTGGTGGGTGTTGTCATTTACGCCAAGGTCATTGTGGTGGTCGTTGTGCACTATGGCTTTGCTTCTGTCATTTATCTCAAGCCCAAGGTTAGTCAGGAAGGCAACACACTGATGGGCATCACCTACATGGTCCTCACACCCTTCCCCAGCACATCATCACAGCCTCAGGAAAAAGGAGGTCAAGGATGCCGTGAAGAAGACCTTTCTTAGCAAATTCTATCCTTCAAGAAGCTGAGGGGCTGTTGTGGAGGTGGTGCTGGAACATGGCACAGAGATAACCCTTCTCCTTCTGTAAATCAGGTTGATGATGCCACCTTGCGGGACTGGTGTAAGGATGCAAGCATGGGAAAATACCCCACATGCAGAAGGTGCTCAATTAATGCTCTTGGCTTCTTTCCCTTCCTCCTCTCCTGGACTTGGCCTTGCTTTTCTTGGGCTCAGTCACAGCTGATTTGACAGTGACCTCGTGTGTGGTGAAGTGTCCCCCACCTCAACCCCCGATTACCCACACCTGTGATGCTTCAGTGTCGGTGCAGTCAGCATGTGTCTGTATCTGGGAACTTAAGTGCATGGTTCACCTTGTTAATTTAAATAAAAAAAGACTCTCAATCTTTATTGAAATTGAAATTTGAGTCTTATGCTTCCAGTTTTTCCTTCATGTTGGTGGGACAAGAGGATAACACCCTTCTAATTTATTGAGAAAAATGAGAACACTATTATCAGGACAGCAAGTCACCCAGCAAGAGAGCCAATCCTGAGAAAATAATTTCTAGGACTTGAATTGTCATAAGACCCCTGTATTACTCAGAGTTTTCCAGAGAAACCGAGCCAATAGGAGATATGTATTTACTATAAGAATTTGCTTATGTACTTATGGGGGCTGAGAAGTCTTAACACCTGCCATCTGCAGCTGGAGACCCGGACTTCCAGTGGGTAGTTCAGTCCCAGTCAGAAGACCTGAGAACCAGGGGCCGCTGGTGCTAAGTCCTGGAATCTGGAGTCCCGATAACCAGGGGCTACAATGTCCTAGGGCTGTAGAAGATGGACAGTCCAGCTCAAAAGAGAGAGAATTCGCCTTTTCTTTGCCTGTTTGTTTTACTCATGCCCTCAATGGATCGGGTGATGCCCAGCCACACTGATGGGGGCACATTTTCTTTACTCAGTCTGCTGATTCAAACACTAATCTCTTCCAGAAACTTATCTCCAGGAACACCCAGAAATACTTTGCCAGTGATCTGGGCAGTCCCTTAGCCCAGGCAAGTTGACACAAAATTAACCATCACAATCCCTTTGCTCAAATTATACTTTCAAGGAGGGTTTTATGTTGAAAGCAAAATCAAGTTGAATATTCACACAAATCTCCATATTGGACCTGAAACTAATTGACACTCTTATGATTATTCCCAGTTTAGTCTGTCGTCCAATCAAAGTCTCTAGACTAGACTTACGGTGCTGAAAGTCTTTCTCTATCTTGTTGCATCAAATATAGAATGCTCCTCTCACTTCTTTCTGAAACTCCTTTCGTTAATTATGAAAACTTGGCATTTTTAAAGCCACCTTTGGAGTTTTCTTCGTTTACATTAAGAGGAAAAGCAGCCCCATGGAGCTCAATTGACTGACAGAAATGGAGAAAGGGATGGAGACGATATTACAGTACAGTGAGACGAGGAGCTTATAGCTTCATCTCCTATTCACTTCATTAATGGGGTGAATGAATATTTCCCCACTAAAAGTGAGCACAGTGCAGAGGGAATTTTGAAGACCTACCAACACATTCCAACTTGGACGAATGGTGACTAGGGGGTAAGAGGGGCCATGGGAAACACGGGGAACACCCTCACATGGGCTCCATTCGCCATCTTGGGTTGCTTTACTGCGGAGGTAGAACACTAAGGTTGCCCCCTGGTGTGTATACCCTGTTGAATCCTCTCCCCTTCAGAGTGGGCAGGAACCGTGAATATGATGATATGACCCCTGTGATTAGGTTACGCTACTGTGGCAAAGTGGATTTTTCAAATGTAGTCTGGTGGCTTTCATCACAAGGGATATTATCCCAGGGGGTCTGACCTGATCAAGTGAATACTTTGAAAAAGGACCTAAAGATCAGAGACTCAAAGCAGCAGAGAGTTCCTCCTGCTGGTCTTGAAGAAACAAGTCCCCATAAGTTGAACAGCTACAGGCAAATTTATTCTGCAGACACTGACGTGAGCCTCAGATGAGACCAAAGCCCCAGCTAACACACTGACGCCTTGTGAGAACTCGAACAGAGACCCAGCTAACCCGGCCCAGATTCCTGACCCACCAACCATGAGACAACAAACCTGTGCTGTTTTGAGCCACTAAATTTGTCGTCGTTTCCTTCAAACTGAACGGAGCTACAGCCAAACACTTGACAAATGCACAGCATGAACAGCATTTCCAGTGGGCAGCTGCCAAAAACTACATTTTTGTCTCCACATTCATCAGGAAACTTGACTGCACAATCTGAGCTTTCTGACTCAAATCTGAGGGAAAAGTCAATGGTGCTGAGATATTTAGGAGGAGGGGGGAAGGAGATGACACCATCACTAAGTTTTGGTCAAGAGCACATCCTATAATGAAAGGTTCCTAAGTTAAAGATAAAGAGGGAGAAAAAAATCACAATACAGTAATTATCCAGGAAAGGAGCAGGTAAGGCTTACAAAAGAGGGATGAAGAGCCTAGTTTTAAAAATTCTTCTGTCTCCTGGATTAGTTCTTCTAGACAACTCCTCCATATATTTAAGAAAATTAAAGAAAATCTTATGTCTCTGACATGAAAAAGTGACAGTGTGATGCAAAATAATCTGGCGGAGTGATTGGGGTTGAATTGTGTCCCCCAGCGAGATGTGAAAGTGCTCATCCTCAGTATCTGAGGACGCGACCTTATTTGGAAACACACTTGTTCACATCTACTCAGCTAAGATGAGGTCAGACTGGAGCAGGGTTGACTCCTAACCCAACATGACTAGTGTCTCTCTAAGAAGAGGGAAATTTGGAGACGGAAGCACACGCACAGGGCGACCGCCATGTGACGGTGGGGGCAGAGACTGGAGCTGGGCAGCTGCAAGTCAAGGAAGGCCAAAGGCTGCCGGCGAATCACCAGAAGCCAGGCAGATGCAAGGAAGCATTGCCCTGCAGGTTTCGGGGGGCCGTGGTCCTGCTGACACCTTCATTTCAGACTTTTAACCTCCAGAATGTGAGACAAAAAATTCCTGCTGTTCAAGCCACCCAGTTTGTGGCAGTTTGTCACAGCAGCCACAGGAAACTCAGACACAGAGCTAACGAAGGAAATGAGGGGAAATTAAGCCACTGGGGAACTTAAAAATCACTAGACAAAATGTACACAGCATGAATGAAGACACGGATTGTTGGAGTACGTCAAATTACAAACAGCAAGAGGCACCATATTAAAGTTTTAAAGATAAATGACAAAACTTGACAAGGATCTTTATAATGAATTAACCAAAAGGATTAGTTTCCAGGATTTATAAAGAGCTCTGTTAAAAATGATCATGAAAGAGACACAACTGAATAGGAAAATGGGCAAAAGATGTGAACAGGCAAGTCACAGACGTAAGAACAGATCAAACATGCCCAGTGAAAATTTACCGTGTGCCCTGAGATGTGCTAAGTGTAAAAGGCACTCTGGGTTCTGAAGATTTAGTAAGAATGTAAAGTTTGAAAATATCAATTACTTGTTGAAATGATAAGATTTTGGCTCTGTTGGGCTAAATAAATCGTATTACTAACATTAATGCCATCTGTTCCTTTTGACATTTTATAACCAGGCTACTAGGAAATTAAAAATTACATGCGATGGTCACATGGTTATTTTTATCGATGCTACTCCAGACAGATAGCTCACCTCTTGCTTTTCACAACCTCTGTGGGTTGGGATCAGTCGAACGGTAGGTTCCAATGAAAAACTGTAAGTTTGCAAGTGATTTGCTTTTTAAAATGAGAGCTGATTCCAAGTTCTCACTGTGGTAACAATCCTGTCTGTCACTTGCTTTCAGATACGCTTCCTCAAGTAGAAGAGAAAGAGACGGGTTTTTACCCAACAAGCCAACAATAGTAGCTAGAGCCCTCACTCTTTGCTAAAACTTAATGTGTGTCAGTTTACACAGTTGTCACAATAATCCCCAAGGCAGGCATTAATATGGCCCCATTTTACAGATGAGGACACTGGAAATTCAGTACCTCGCAGAAAGCCCCACAGCTCGTTAGTGGTGAAGCCGTCATGGAACCCTAGAACCCTTGGTTTCAGAGCCAAGCATCCTGGACCACAGCTCTGGTGCCTAACAACTGCCCGCAGCTCAGAACAGCTGCTCCAGGTCATCCTCTGCAGACAGCCAACAGCCCGCACCTGCACTCCCAACTCCTCATAAATTAGTGCCACTTCAGGTCAGAATGTCCTTTCCAGAGAAAAATCAAGACACCTTAAAGAGGACTTAACATATCAGTCGTTTCTTTACTTAAAATGATCCAGTCTGATGTTAAGGCATGTAAGGAGGTTTTTGTGTGTGTGTTTTTTTTTTTAATGGTGCTATTGGTCAAAGGGTCCAAACTTTTAATTATAAGATGAATAAGTTGTAAGGATCTAGTGTGCAGCATGGTGACTGTAGTTTGTAATAGTGTATTGTATACTTGAAATTTGCTGAGAGTAGTTTTATTTTGAAGAAGAAGATTAGCCCTGAGCTAACATCTGTGCTCATCTTCCTCTATTTTAAATGTGGGACGCCGGCCACAGCACGGCTTGATGATGATGAGTGCTGTGTAGGTCCACACCCGGGATCTGAACCAGCGAACCCCAGGCTGCCGAAGAAGCAGAGGGTGCAAACTTAACTGCTGCGCCACCCCTCGGCCCCACTGAGAGAGCAGATTTTAAGTGTGCTCACCAGACACAAAAACAATGGAAACTACGTGAGGTGATGGATGTGTTAGCTAACTTGATTGTGGCAATCATTTTACAATGTACGCATATATTAAATCATGATATTGTATACCTTAAGATTTAAAAATTACAAACCACAAATAAGAGAAAAATAAAATAAAATGGTGTGTTCGCCAATCTACACACATGATAATATGACATGTAATTACATGCATGGTACCAATGTCAGCTCGCTATAGTTTTGTAAGATGTAACCATTAGGGGAAGCTGCCAGAAGGGCCCACAGGAATTTTCTATGCTATTTTTTGCAACCTCTTGTGAATCTATAATAACAGTAGATCCTCATAATATTCATGGATTCAGTATTTGCGAATTCTCCTACTGCCTAAAATTTATATATAACCCCGAACTCAATACTCATGGCAATTTTACAACCATTTGCAGACACGCACAGAGCGGTGGAGAATGTGAGTCACTCAACACGCATGTTCTCACCTCAGGTGACACAGGTGACACTCTGCCTTCTGTTTCAGCTCTCGTGCTGTAAACAAGTGTTGTTTTCACAGTCTAGTTAGTGCCATGTTTTCTCTGTTAATTATTTCACTGTTTGAAATGTCTCCCAAAACCCAGGACACTGCTGGTGGGGTTGTAACTTGGTACAGCTGCTACAGAAAACAGTAGGGAGCTTCCTCCAAGAAATGGAAAATAGAACTGCTGTATGATCCAGCAACCCCACTTCTGGGTATTTATCTGAGGGAACTGAAATCAGGGTCTTGAAGTGATATCTGCACCCCATGTTCATTGCAGCATTGTTTACAATAACCGAGGCATGGAAGCAGCCTAAGTGTGCACTGACAGACGAACGGATAAAGGAAATGTTACAGAAACAGAAAAATACATAATAAATATTATTCAGCCTTAAAAAGGAAGGAAATCCTGCCATTTGCAACAGCATGGATGGACATGGAAGGCATTATGTTGAGTGATGTGAGCCAGACACAGAAGGACAGATACTACGATACCACTTACGTGAATATGTTAGTTGTGATAGTTTCTTACAGCAGCCAAGGAAACCCATATGCAGAACCAAAGAAGGACATGTGGAGAAAATTGATCAAACACGTTTTCTCCAAACTCAAGTTGTATACATTAAATATTCACAGACTGTTGTATGTCAATCATACCTTAATAGAGTGGTTTTAAAACATGGACCCCAAGCACAGTGCTGAGTGCCGTCTGGTGTTCGTAAGCACAAGAAGGTTGTGCTGAGCCTCATGGAGAAAAGACGTGAGTTAGACAAGCTTTGTTCAGGCGTGAGTTATGGTGCTGTTGTCATGAGTTCAATGTTAAAGAATCCACAGCACATATTGAAAAAGGTATCTTTCAACAGAAACACACATAGCACAAAGTTGTGTACTAATCAGTTGATGAAAATGTTGTGACCAGAGGTTCCCAGGAACCTAAACCCTTTATTGTCCATGGGAGCATTGGTTCAGAATTCCCCAATTCAGTGTTTCTGGTGACTTCATAAACCATAACTACCACAACTAACGGGAATCAACAGCATTTCACAAGAAAAAGAGAAAAGAAAACAATGCATTCATTCTCCAAGCTTAGAGACCCATGTAGTTCGACTGCTGAGGCCAAATTGACAAAGGGGTCATTCAAAGTGTCAAGGTGGCTCTGGGTAGGGTACAAGAATGTGTGATGTGCCACGAAAATGTGCCTCCCAGGTCTCCAGCTGTGAGGCACATAAATGACTGCCCACCTGAAGTCACTGGTGTGCTCATGCCAAGGCCAATGCCGGAGCTCGGTGGGGCTCCCGGGACAGTGACTTTGGGGGTAGCACTTCCCATCAGTTTTACCAGAACTTTCCTAGAACTGCGCTGCGGTCTAAGACATTTTACCCAACCTTCTCTTCTCCACTGGGGTCAGAAACGCTCCGTGGCTCTAGTTCTCTCGGCCTCATCCAGCTCCTCCTGATCCTCCCTCGCAAGAGTCTTCCCTAGTAAACCTCTCGTGCTTCTCCTCCTGTCTTAGCACCTGCTTCTTGGAGACCTGAGCAAATACACTGTGAGTAGAGGGCGCCATCTGAAAATCCATCTCCGAAGCTCAGGCAGGTCTTGGTGGATGCTGTGAGTCATATGTGCTTCTCTGGACCCTGGAAGAAGCTGTCACTGATGTACCCAGGATCTCAAGAATGTGGTTCTTCAACGAGACAAACTCCACCCACCAAGTGCCCTCCCCAAAGGGTTGTGCCAACTTACCCTCCCCCAGCAGTTCACGAGCATGCTCGCTTCCTCACATCCTTGCCAATACAGAGTGCTGTCCATCTTGTGCATTTCTTCAAGGCCCAGAGTTATATTTGTTGTTCTTCTTAGAATTTCTGAAACCACAAGGGAGGTGAGCATCTTTTTTTGTATTGAGCTCAAATTCACATAACATAAAATCAACCATTTAAAAATGAACAATTCAATAGTGTTTAATGTATTCACTATGTTGTGCAACCAACATCCGTCTGGTTCTAAAACATTTCATCACCCCTAGAGGAGACCCCACACACATTAGCAGTCACTCCCCATTCTCTCCTTCCCCAGCCCCTGGCAACCACCAATCTACTTTCTGTGTCCAGGGATTTGCCTTTTCTGGGCATTCCACACACATGCGATCATACCATGTGCTATCTTTTGTGTTGAGCTTCTTTCACTTACCATGATGTTTTGAGGTTCACCCATGTTGTAGCATGTGCCTCAGCCCCCGAGAAGATGCTAAAAAAGAGATGTAGTCATTAGATCTTCACTTCTGATACCTATAGCATCTCTTTAAAAAAATAAAAAGGAAAAGATGCTGAACATCATTAGTCACTAGGGAAATGCAACTCAAAACCACAAAGAGATATCACTTCACACTCATTAGAATGATTATAATTTGAAAAGACCTGAGAAAATAGCACTTGTTGGCAGGTATGTGGAGAAATTGGGACCATCATACATTGCTGGTGGAATGTAAAATGGTACAGCTAGTATGGAAAACAGTTTCATGGTTCCGAAAAGTGAAACCTAGAATTACTGTTTGTCCCAGCACTTCCACTACTGGATACAGACCCAAACGAGTGAAAACAGATCCTCACACAAACACTCGCACACGACTGTCTCAGCAGCACTGTTCACAGTCACCGAGAGGCGGGAATGATCCAACGTCCATCACCAGAGGCTCGGCTACACAAACTCTGGTGCATACGCTCAACACAAATCATTCTGCCGTACAAGGAGTGAGTATCTTTGTGCTCAGGGCCATTTGTGTTCTTCAGTTTGGCCGTGGAGTCAGACTACCTAGATTTGAATCCTAGATCTGCTGCTTCGAGCTGCGTGATGACGGGCAGGTGAGGTCCTCGGTTTCCTTCCTCAGTGGCTTTCATGAGAATGACAGGAGATCCACGTTCAGCACGGCTCCAACCACCTAAAAAACACTTAATGCATTGTATCTATTATCAGCAATACTGTAGGTAAAGCTTCTTCATGGGAGAAATCGGGTGCTTTGCTATCCCTCTGTCAACCAAGAGAGACAGGCCTGAAGAAATCCGGTGCCCTTGGGACAAAACCCTCTTCCACAGGGACGCTAGACTCGAAGACTCCGCTAGAGAAGATGAACTAATTGCATTCTCTCTAGCAGGCTCTCTGGGGATCATGCCCCAGAGGCCAGAGACTGCCATAAACCTGCCGGTGCTGGTTCTGCAGCGTGCTCCCAGAGAAAGCATGGTCCTCCTCCACAGCCACAAGACACGGTCAAGGCAGTGGCATCCCCAAATCCCTGGAAAGAAGACGCCTGGTGGCTGGGAGGTCCAGTGATCTGATGGAGGCACAGTAGCCACTGGTCAGGCAAGTGTGTCAGGAAGACAAGCCACAGGGGAGTGGTCTCAGCAAAGATCGCCCCCCGGAACGTCCCTCCAGAGGTTGGGGCTCTGTGCTCAGTTTCACCTACCGGGACGTAGGGTGAGTGATGCCAGAGCCTCGTGGGCGGGCAGCATTGTTGTTAGCTGGTCAAGAGGGTGGATGCTGGAGCAGGAGCCTGGGTGGATTCCAGCTCCACGCAGGACGTAGATTGGAGCCCCAGCTGCGTGCCTCAGGGGGCTGTTGAGGGATAAGTGGAATGATATGTGTCAAGTGGTTACTCAGATGTGGACTGCATTGAATAAACGTCCCCATCCTGCTCGAAGTTCGTCCATCTGTGCAGGTGCTGCAGGAGGAGGGAGACCCAGGGGAGGTTAGCCCAGATCGGTGATCCTCAACTGGGGCAATGTCCACCCCTCCCCAGGGCCCTCAAGGTGCTTTTCCTTGTTGCAGCTGAGGGGAGAGCCCTGCCACTGGCATCCAGTGGGTCCAGGCCAGGGATGCTGCTCAACATCCTACAATAATACTCAGGGCAGTCCACACCACAAAACAGGTCCCAAACGTCACCAGTGCCCAGGCCGAGAACCCCTGGACTCCTCCAGTGGGGGGGGGGGGGTGTCAGGAAAGCGACCCCTGCAGATGGGAAGGTGCCGTGGGTGAGGCTAAGCTGGGGCTGGAGGCTTCCAGGCAGGAGGAACAGCAGGTGCAAAGGCTCTAAGGCAGGAGACAAAACGAGGAAGACGGAAACTGATTCCCAGGCTGAGAGTGTCAGTGGCGAGCCGCGGAAGGGTGAAGCTGCGTAGATCCCCATGTGCACTGTCACTGCATCGCTCTGGCTGCAGGATGCAGATGGACTGCAGGGGGCGAGTGGCCCTGGGGAGACCAGGGAAGGGCAGATCCTCCAGGTGGGAGACGATGGGGGCCTGGATTGGGGTGCTTGCTCTGGAGATGAATTTTCTACTTCTGTCCAAGAGGTGAAGACGAGGGTTAAAATCCACAAGTCAAGAGTCAATGGGATGTGAGAGGTGAGAGAGGAGCTGAGGGCCATGCCCGGTCTTTCACTGGTCGTGCTGGCTAGCGGTGTGCAGGTTGTGCACCCTGGAATTTTGCAGTGCATGACGCTTGGCCAAGCTCAGCAGCTCTGGCGGGGGAGACCCCAGTTTGGACCTCGTGAGGCTGGCATGCCAGGGGAACGAGGCATCTGGGAGTGATGTCCAGGGAGCAACAGACTGTCAAGTAGGAATTTAGAGACAGAAATTCAGAGTCCTTGACTGAAAAGTGTAAG
>NW_025793975.1:2334-3698 GCF_021613505.1 Equus quagga | reverse complement strand
TACTGTTTCTCTTGTCAACCACTTGTTTGTCTCCAGATTTCAGTTTTGTTGTTTGAAATATAACTTCAGTTATCTGATGTACTGAAGACAGTTCACTCCATTGCAGTTCTCCAGCATAGTTGTTGTTGTTCTCGTATGAAGAGGAACCACGTTGTCCTCAGCCATGTACAGCCCACAGCTGAGCAGCCCTTATATTTCTTGTGTCCGAATCTGGAACAATCCAAATATCAATCAGAAGCATAACAGACAAACACATTCTCGTATAATCATTCTTGGAATACCTCCCATCATTGCAGTCTATGAATGCTGGATACACAGAAAAATGGTTGTGTTCACAAGCAATGATATAGAGTGAAAAATACAAATAAAATGCACACTATAGGATCCATTAATGCACATTTAGTAGATGAAAACTAATCTAAAGTGACACAAAGAGCAGAAGTTGGTGTCTACTTGTTGGGTTAAGGGAGGAAGTGGGAGGAGGAATTACAGAGGCACAAAGAGAGACATTTCCTGGTGATGGATTCCTTCAGAAACTTCATTAGGAAGATCGTTCAGAAGTGTGCACATATGTCAATACTTAACAAATTATACGCTTGACATATGTGTAGGTTATTATATGTCAATTATGGCTCCCTATAACTACTAAAAATGAATTGATAATTAGTAGGGAAAGGTTGATAGAGTCGTATATACTGACACAAGATATCTCAGAGGTTCCTGGAAATACACATATGTGAAAACTGGTCCTCCCTACATTCTTTCAATAAACACTAGAATGTAGAGAAACAGCCATATTCTCATGACAAGAAGGGGGTTAAGCAAATCTCACTGGCAAGTTCAGCTCTGTCATGGAGCTGTTTCAAGAGAGCAGCTGAGTCCAGGCAGGAGCAAAATCCTAGATACAGGGCTCTCTCTTACCTCATATGTGCTCTCAAACACATATCACAAACTGTCTACGGTTTTGCTTGTAGTCTTTCATCTGTGAAATGGAGGTAAAATTGATGGCTACATCATATGTTTTGTGGGTATATGTAAAAATGAGTAAGATAATGAGTGCTAAGTGTTTATAACACAGCAATCTCATCATAAATTATCATGTTTCTAAAATGTCCTCATTGCCACCAAACTGCCCCAAGACACTCGCATATGCTCTGGGGCACTGCCCTCTCTTAAGGTGCCTAAAACTGAGCTTTCTTTATTGATAGAGGACATGCAAATAGGGCCCTCCCTCTTCTGATGAGAACCAGCCCAGCACAGACCCTGAGTCCCTGGGAGAGGAGCCCCAGCCCCAGAATTCCCAAGTTTTGCTGTTCAGTGATTGGAATCAAATACAGAGGACTCACCGTGGAGTTTGGACTGAG
>NW_025793975.1:0-1032 GCF_021613505.1 Equus quagga | reverse complement strand
GTACAGTCTCCAGGGACTTGTCTCTAAGGATTCTCAAATACCAAATACCAGTACTTTCCATACTCTGGCTTACACAGAACATAAGTACAAGTGTAGAGACACCCATAGGGGCTGTAGAAGGACTAGGGTGAGCTTCAACCCCTTTCCCCTTATAAGGACTGAGCTCCCCACATGCAAATTTCTCTTCAAGCTCTAGCGTAAAATCCACTCTTGGGCTGTGGGAGCTCACAGCTCTCTCCTAAGACGAGGCTGAGGTCTCTGGGGAAGGAAGAGTGTAGTCTAGAAGAAGATGAGGCTATTGGGTCTTCTCCTTTGCCTGGTGACGGCTCCCCAAGGTGAGTGTCTCTGCTGTAAGACCTGGGTCAATGGGAATGGCTGTGAATGCATGTGACTGACAGGACTGATTCTCCTTGTCCCCAGGTGTCCTGTCCCAGGTGCAGCTGAAGGAGTCGGGCCCAGGACTGGTGAAGCCCTCACCTCTCCCTCACCTGCACTGTCACTGGAGGCTCCATCACAACCAGCTATTATGGCTGGAGCTGGATCGCCAGACTCCAGGGAAGGGGCTGGAGTGGATGGGGAGCATAGCTTATAGTGGTAGCACTAACTACAGCCCATCCCTCAAGAGCCACATCACCATCTCCAGAGACACGTCCAAGAACCAGTTCTCCCTGCAGCTGAGCTCCGTGACCACCAAGGACACGGCCGTTTATTACTGTGTGAGAGACACAGAGAGGAAGTCAGTGTAAGCACAGACACAAATGTCCTTTAGTAGGACAGGAGAGGCTGCCCTGCAGGGGATGCTCAAGACCAGCAGGTGGCACTCAGGACCACCAACTAGTGCTAAAGACCCACAGAGCACAGAGACTGCACCCAGGAGCAGGTGGAGACGGGGGTGGGGAAGAATCTTCATGTGACATCAGGGCTTTCCTCTCCAAGCCCTCAGGGACACTTCAGCATCTGTTCTTCTGGCTCTGTTTTCTCATATGCTCAGTGCAGCCAACAAAGTTGGAGATAACATTCTCTCTTGAAGAT
>NW_025793974.1:0-6764 GCF_021613505.1 Equus quagga | reverse complement strand
GCCTCCTTCCCTGTCCCAGTTTATCAAAAGCAATCAGCCTCAAATAACCCTCATGTCAAAGAGACATATCTTGGTGTGGCCAAGACCAGTCCCCCACAGTCCCACCTTTGAAACTAAAAGTTTCACAGTCCGTTGTAACTTTAAGAAGTTTTATAGTCCAGAAGCTGAGTGGTAGATTGTTTCATCTCACTGAGCACATTTCTTAGTCCTGGTAATAGATCAGTCCAGTTAAACCCATTTTAGAAGGTGGTGATGCAGGTGTGCTCCCAAAGTTAGGCCTATATTTTGGAAGCAAGCAATCAGGTGTTTAATAAGTATTTCTATGGAAATAAAAAGAAAAACAAGGTTAATGGCTGGAACAAATTATAAACTAGTTCCTGAGTCTGGGAGGCAGCCAGTCAAGAAGACTTCCAGATGTTAGTGTCAAAGCATCTTTTGCAGCTTGAAATGTCTCTGATGATGTCATCAGGCATTCAGGTATTTTTCGGAGTGGCTTACAGCTTACAAAGCAACAGACAGGAATCTCTCAAGTTTCTATCAAGTTGTCCAGCTTTAGTTAGCAAGGCTTCAGGAAAAAGAGCGGGCTCAAATCTCAATGATTCCAAATGAAAATGAGGTTAAAAATTGAAAACATTAGTTTGGAGATTTGTAACCAGGTATTTCAGTAGAAGAATTCAGGATCCAATCCAGTTCACAGATAGAAAAAAGACCTCAAAGACAACTAACAGAACTAGGATCTAATATCCACAAATGTGTATTATAGTTTTTCACTGAAACATAATTCTTCTCTCTAAAATCACCCTCATTTTTACCAAAGATAGCCAAATTGAGACTAATTGGTTTGCAATATAAGTTTAGTTTCAAGAAACTTGGCCCAATTATTTACATAAGTGCAGCAAGAATAGCAATTGATCCTATAGGCTCTTAAATTTTCTTTCTGGAATGTTTTTATGAGGAATCTCAGATTGAACCTTAAAGAATTCCCGAGGCCAGGAAAGCCAAGCCAAACATTTGTGCCATCAGCCCTTGCCTGCAGTACCTTAGATTTGGGTGGATTTCTCTCTTGAGTTTCCCCAGAATATTTTGAGGTTCCTTGCACCTGCCAGATAAGCAATCTTCCTTACTTACCAGGTAAGATTGCTGGAATCTCTCTCTGTAAAGCAAGGTACCAGGCCCATATTTCCAAGTGGCTTTATTTCCAGAAAGTCAACCTTATTCCTCAAAGTCAGTATTGTCATATCTGAGTCTGTATGTTTCTCTCAAATACGACATTCCAGTCAAAGCTTTGGTAAGATAACAAATGCTTCCTGTTGTAAGGAGAACGGATTCTTTTTGAACTTATGCAAATAACTATATTGCCATGAAATAACCATACTCACTCACTAAGTTTCCAAACTCTGGAGGGATCAGCTAGGGAGAAAAAGGTAAATGTTTCAGTTTTGTTTGCAAAGGCATAATTTCACCAAATTGGCAAAAGTCATAGTTAGCATGAGAGAAAAGAGAAAAAGAGTTCCTTAAATCTGAGAAAACAAAACAAAACTTCAAAAAAGATCAACAATACTTCAAATAAAAGTCATGAAAATTATCATCCTCAGTTCATTCAGTTCTGTATAATCAGTTCTTGATCTTAATCTTCTGTTAGGAGTTTTATGAGGTCATCGGTTTCTCCATTAGATTTATGTAATTTCTTACCCAGTTCGGTTCTATGATCTGAAAGTTTATCAGAAACCTGTATTCCAGAGTCAGTGTCAGAGTCCTTTCCATGAATATCTCTGAAGATGAGACATTTGCAAAAGCAAAAAGCATCAGAGTAAAACTGACTATAAACAACAAAAGACTTAAAAATGACAATTGACAGAGAAACTTGGTTATTTCTGTGATATACAACACCTTAAAATAATAATTAGAATTATGGCTGATAGCCAGGACAGATCAGAATTTTAGGAATGTTGCATAATTTTCAAAACACTTATATCAATAGCATTTACCCACATAATACCACCTAAGAAAGATTATCATCACTTATCTGACAATGCTTCCAATGTAATTTAACAGACCAAATAAGCCTAATTAGTGTAGAATTTTCCACCTTATAGGAAGAAAGAGCAAATTTCACTGTGAAGTCCCAGTGGCCCTCTGAAAATCCCCAGAGAAATCCTCCTCCTTCATCCAGGTCAAAAGAAAGCCTTTCTTCAGGATTTGAATATTTTTGAGGGAGAAGCTTGTCAAAAAATATCAAAAGCTTTTAAACTCTTGTTCAGATAGGAAACAACGCTCACTGTGAAACAATGCTCAGGTATCTATTCAAACATCCATTGACAACAGAAACAGTCAAAAATCTTAAGAGTGACCTCAGTCATTATTTTAACAAAACAGATTTGTCTTTCAGGCAGACTTAGAGCAGACCAAAAGTTCAAGAAAATTATCCTTTTGAGAGAGAAAGCCAAATTCTAATTTTTGTACCAGCTTACTTTTTCATTTTAAAACCCATTTACTTAATTAGATTCATTTCAATCGTAACCAACTTGACCGAGTACAAAACTCTTTTCAGAATTTCTTTCACAAACTTTCTATAACTTTCTTTTGTACTCAGAATTTGTCCCATGTCTTTTTTTTTTCCTTCTAGTACTTTAGGACAAATTTATCTTTCTTAACCCAACAAACAAAAATACTTCCATTCTTTATACCCTCTTTACTGAAAACATACATTTTACTTTCCTTGAATACAGAGCTGGTTTTCTTATTAATTTCCAGTAGCTTTAATCATACATATTAGAAATCCTTAAACTTTAACAGACCCTAGTAAAAACTAAGCAATTATGAACAGTCTTTTATATCAACATTCTAACTACTTTTCATAATTTCTAGAAACACACCACTTTACGATAAAACACAAGGCATAATAGACCCAAACGCTTTTAGCCTCTTTGCAATAAGAAGCCAAAAGTAGATAAACTTATATTTAATAATTAATGTCTAATATCTTATTTGGAAATGATCTAGATACTCAACAAATTTTATCATTTATTTAAATTAACCTAGCAAAACTTCAAAGTTTCAAGTTACCAAAAAGATTTTGGAAGTTATTTTAAATACACATGACATAAACTATAATTATTGCTAAAAGTTTATCTATAAACTCTTATTTCATTTATATCTAAATCATTTGTTCCCAATAATGATGTTTAGATTACCCACAAAAACTTTGAGACATTAGAGAAAATTTAGCTATCATTTAAAGTTATTATGCTGACAAATTTCTAACAGACAACATGAACTTATTTGACTAGTAAACCCAGGCTGCATATCTGCATCATATTCAAATACCAAACAACTCTTGAGGAGATGCCTTTTCAATCAAATCAACAAACTTAATCTTTCATTAACCAAAGATTAATCTATATCATCTTAACTTAAAAGACATTGGGTTAATTTCTATTACATTTAGAATTTATGTAAGTGCTTACTTTAAGTCAATTAAACAGAGCTCTTAGTTTTGGCCATACCATCCGGAAGTAAAGTCACACATATATAACTATAGACATATAGACACACAGACACAGAGTTTCCACAGCTATTGTTTTAAAAATCACTCCATGAATCAGGTACAATACAAAGCTCCCTAATTATGAATCCAAATTTTGTTTTGAGCCTTTTTACTAATATTTGTGGAGAAGACACTCAAGATTCTAGATTTTTTTCTTTTTGGCAATGGCACGCTTATGGCCTTTTCCCCTCTTTTTTTTTTTTTCTCAGTCTTAGGAATTAGTGATGGGCTAGGTAGTCCCCGAGAGGACTTGCAAGCTCTTTGAGATAATGGAAATAGGTGGAACCTGAATGCCTCTAGAGCTGCTTTCCTAGCCTTACGAGGATTTTCCAAGGACAGTTGCTCTTGATTTCTCAGAAACTGGGTTGTAATTTAATGACATTCTAGATTGACCTACCTGTCCAACTACATCACAAAGGCACAGAGAAACCCCTCAAGTTTTCTCCAAGCTGGAGTTTCTGGGGCATAAACCACCCAACTGAAAGCATTTCCAACTAGTTAAAATGCACCCAGGGGGTGAGTTTCCGGGGATGCTTGATGCATTCCCAATGGCGGTAAGGCTGGTGTCCAACTGACAGCAGCCACAGATCTAGTCAAGTCCCACTTAGCCCGGGCACTTAGTCCCTGAGCCAGCACAAGGTGAGGCAGGAAGGAGGAGGCAAAGGCCTGGAGCTGGCTGGGGGCTGGGGCTTCATGTGTTTGGTGTTGAGAGTTAAGTACAGAAGGTCCAGGTTCTGGTTAGGTCCAGCCTGAACTTACCTTCGACTTGGTGACAAGAGAGGAGGTGACAAACAGAAAGGAAAAGAGATAAGGCCTAGCCCTCATGGCCTTTTCCCCAAGGGTTATCGAGATAAAGGTCACACAACAGTTCCTGTGCTGAGGCACACAACACCATCAGGACAGTTCACAGAATAAATCACAGGTCTCCTATCCTCATAACCAACTCAGTTGGCACCTAAAATGCTTAATGAGTCAATCACCAAGAGAGGGCACCCCACGTGGTCCTGGGGTGATCAGGCCCAGAAACCATAGTGGGGACTCCCAGGAGTGGAGCCTTTGACACTTTAAAGATTTCCTTGTTTCTCTATTGCAAAGCTCAAAACAAGCCCAAAATGGTCACTGTAACTTTAAGAGAGAGTAAAGAAAAGGGTCCATTACCTTGAAAATCTCCCTGAACCTAGGGCAGTGTCCTACTCGTTCTGCCTGTGGGGTTCCTATAGCAAGGGGCAACGGGGGCATCCCTCTGCATTGCATCCCTTGTATAGCTTCCCTATTATGCCTGGAAATAATAATTGCTGGGTGAATTGTCCCAAAGATAAAAGAACAGAGAAAAACAGTGAAGAATTTTCCACCAGTCTGGGGGACATTCTACCCAATTGCATTCCTGGAGCCATTCTCCCAAGAAAGGGTTCCCATACTCAACCAAAGGTTAGAGTTTGGTACTTGCCTTGAACCGGAGTCCTAATTGGGACTTTCCCACAGTTCGGAGTGGTCAGGATCCATAGGGAGGGATACCAATCCAGCCTCAGGAGGAAGGAGGAAAAGAAACCTGTCACGGGAGTCTTGGAGATTGGCGACCGTCCTAATGACTTAAGTGGCTGACCCATGCCCATGTAAAATTTATATATCAGAGATAGAATTAGCAAGCAATGGATTAATTCATTGTCCATCACCCTCAGGCTTAAGGTACTGATTCTCTTCAGGCTGAATGCCACAACTTGCCCCATAGAGTAGCCATGGGCTGCAAATGTGGATTCATACAGCAGTCTGAGAATGTTCCTGATGGAGCAGTGAATTTATATCCCTCTGTGAAAAAGAGAAAGGCACAAAGAAGACTATAACTTCAACTCACAAGCTGGTGAAGCAAGCGGGCTCAGCAAGCTGAGGAGTCAAAGGGAAGATTTCTTGAACTCTCAAGGTCTGATATGAGTGTTCCTTTATTCAAATAGCATGGGGACAGGGCCACTGGGCAGCGAATAGCTGCAGCATGGGGACAGGACCCATGGCCAGGACTTAACAGGTCTTAGTCTTATAATATTGCATAAGGAAGTATTCCCAGCCCGACAATGTTAAAACATACTCAGGCAAAGTTGATATAACCTCTTCATAAAGAAAATCAGCTCCAGCATTCCAACCATTATAATCTTATCAACACTTAGACCTTTATATTTCACCAACTCAATTATAACCTGAGTCAGGGTTTAAACCTAGTCATCATTTTCTTGTGTTTCCTTTTTAACTTGGCCTTTTCATAAATACCAGTAAAAATTATGATGAGAGCTCTCACAATTTTTTCCCCCAATTTAGAAGTTTTCCAAATTTAAATGATCCATTGTCTGGCCGAATTGACGAGTAGGATCTTAACAGCGACTCAACCAAACCTTAACCAAGGACACAAAGAGGCGTCCCCAAAAGAGATCCAGAAAGTTCACTCCCAAATATAGTCTAAGAAAGTAAAGGCCTTCATTGCACAGCAAGCAACAAAGGTTGAGATGACAAAGGCCCCTTATGAAAGCAATTGGGATCTCTTATGACAAACTCCCCAGAGAGCTAACACAGCCAGACGAAGAGAGTGAGTCCCAGAACCCCAGTCTACACAACTGGCCACCAAGATGCGTGCTGGTACATGCATCCTCCGATGGCGGAGACCAGAAAGGTCACAAAGCCAAGCTCTCAAAACATAGAACAAGACAAAAAGCCCAGACAACAGGCTTATAGAGATGCCTGTGTCTTATGACAAACAACAAAAAGACAGCAACAAGGAAAAGTACTATCTCTGGGAGGAAAAGGATCTACAACAAATGAGTACTCAACCAAATCCTAGAGTCACTGAATCCAAGAAGCTAGCCTCACCAACAGTTTCTCCTGCTAATCTAAATTTAGAAGAGCAAAAAACTCACCACTCTTGCTTCCATTGGACCCTGCCAGCAGAGATCCGGGTGACTGACGTGGTAAGAAGTCTTACCTCTTGCCGGCTCTTGTCAGGGGTCCAGGATCTCTCAGCTGCAGCAGTCCAGGATCAAGCAGTGTCCAGCCAGTGAAATTTTATCCCGTCCAAGTTGCCAAACTGTAGGGGATGGAGACATTAGCTCTACCTTCTTTGGGTTTGTCTGGCCAGAGAACGAATTAAATTCACATGAGACAGAATAGCAGAAGAAAATTAAACAAAACTTTATAACATGTATACATGGGAGAGGTCAGGCAAGCTGAGTGACTC
>NW_025793973.1:0-6236 GCF_021613505.1 Equus quagga | reverse complement strand
TCTCTTACTGCTTTCCTTACAGTTCATTTCTGTGCTGTCTTAGCTGCTATAAAGCCAAGAGCACTGGAGTGGAAAGGCCCGTGTCCCACCCATCTTCCTTCTGACCATTTCCCTTCAGGGCACTGGCACTTGTTTACATTTGTCCTGATAGTAGCTTATGCAGAATTTGTCCTCTGGAAACAATATTCTCCTTTTTTTTTCTCCAAGTTCTTTGGCAGGGATGATATATGGAAGCAAAATTAAATAGAAAGATGACTTCCAGGCGTGAAGGCCCATGATTCTGCAACGTGTTTTTGTCAGATCATAAGAAATGGACACTACCCGGTATAAAAAATATGGAGTTTTGTATGACCTATGGTCTCAATTAACTAAGATTACACAAAGATCAGTGTATTTCCTCTCTCTACATATCTCTGACTTCTTTCCCTTTTCCAGATTCTCTCCATAAAATTTTCCTGAGAAGGAAAAAAGTTTATTTTTTCTCCTCTCTCATTTCATGAACCTTATACTTTAGGAAAGTAAAAACTATCTCCTTTGCTTTCAGAATGATTCTTGCTGCTGTTTCTTAGTTTATATCCTGCAGTCTTCTTTGGTTTCTTAGAGTTTCAGACTTTAACTGCCAGTGTGGCGGGTTTTAATTGCCCTATCTTATCTCATCCTCAGGACAGTATTCTGCTGTTTATGCTGGCTTTCAGATAGTTCCTGGATACAACAAGAGCACTTGTAATGAGGATATTTTAGGAGTTAGTGATCAGATAGCCTTTTTCCTTTCTTTTTGTGCATTTGATCCGCATATCAGTCTCCTTTCATGATTGGGAAGAGATCTACCTGCTCCCTTTCAGACTGTAGCTAGTAAAAGGCAGTGTGTGTTTCTCAAGAGAACACACTTAAAATACCTTAGCTGTTAGTACTGTAGATAAATGGGGTTATCTTCTATAGAGTCTTATTTTGCAAGAAACTAAAGCTTGGTGTGTAGATTACTATGAATTTTATTTTCTCCCCAAATCCTTAAAAATCTAGTCTTGTTTTTGTTTTTTGCTGAGGAAGATTCACCCTGAGCTAATGTCTGTGCCGGTCTTCCTCTATTTAGTATGTGGGTTGTTGCCACAGCATGGCTGACAAATGGTGTTAGTCCATGCCCAGGATCTGAAACTGCAAACCTGGGCCACTGATGCTGACCACACTGAATTCAACCACTATGCCACAGGGCTGGCCCCAGAAAATCTAGTTTTTGAAAAAGCTGGTATAGCCCATAACATCAGTAAACATTTACCTTTTGTTGTAGTGGTCATACATTTCAGGAATTTTGTATTCTTTTCACTTATTAATTTTCATGGCTGCTTTTTATTGTTTTAAGAAAGACTTGTAAGTGCTAGTTTATGAGCAATGCTGTGAAATGTGCAGGTAAGTGCTTACGAGAGGTTATTTGGAATTGTGTTTTTAACCAGCTTTGATTTGCATAGTTTCAATCATATAGTGTACAATAATCGTCTCCTATGCAGATCTGTTGTCTACTTCAAAAATCTTCCTCTGTTAGAATTACACTGAATGTTGAAAGAAAACTTCCGTGGTTTTAGAAAAGTTGGCTTTATAGTATTGTGTACTTAAGCTTTATTGGAATAATAATCTGTGTAAACATAATAGCAACTCTCTCTCCTGGTTATATCTACCTATCTGTCTTTCTGTGTATTTCCTCTCATTATTAAGAAGTCTCTCATTTATATTTCTTGTATAGAATTTTCACTGATTTTTTAATATTATATTTATATTATATTATATTTATATTTATTTCTTTTTGCTCATTCTTTCATATAGGTTGGACGAATTTTTGGATATTTTCCAAAAGATTTAATAAAGGTAGTCTATGAATATACTAAAGAGGAGATACAAGTTCCAACAGATGTAAGTTGTGGATTGTTGTTTTTGGTTCTCAGTTATAAATTGGCTTATAAATTCATCAGTTATATTCAATTAACTATTTTTGAAAGTCTTTGAGTGTGTTTTGATCAGGAAAGAAACCAAGTTAATATTTATCAGATTTTAATTTAGAATCAGATTACCTTTAAAAATAGAAAAAGAAGAGAAGTTTGAAGAGAATTTACAGGAGACTGTATGTCATAATCTGGTGGTTGTCTAATACATCGGAGCAGGTGTGCTTACACAAGGCCGTGTACTCTTCTTAAGTCACACGCAGCATAACAATGTCTTGGTCAACGATGGACCACATGTACGATGGTGGTCCCATAAGGTTAGTACCATATAGCCTTGGTGTGTAGCAGGCTGTCCATCTAGGTTTGTGTAAGTAAGTACACTCTGTGATATTCACACAACCATGAAATTGCCACAAACACGTTTCTCAGAATATCCCAGTTAATGCATGACTGTACAGTGTTTTTCTTTGCTGCTTTATATGAGAAAAAATGAAGAATTAAATATCTTTGTATTTATTAAGTTTGAGGTAATTCTTTCTACAAGCTAAAGGAGAAAGTGTCTCAATTTGAAAAGTACTCATTGAAAAGCTACTAGACATTTTAAGTATATAGAAATCAGGTTAAATTAATCAAACCTTAATTATATACTTGGGCAGAAGTGCAGATTTACAAGAGTTCTCTTATTATTGACTCTTTAGTTATTTGAGGTATTATAGTTATGTTATAGATTTGGAAAAGGGAACCTGAGAGTTTCAGGTGGGGCCAGGTCCCCAATCTGCAAGCTACCAAGTGCACATTCTATAAAGCATTCATCCACAGACTTAAAGTAGCTTTGTGATGACAAGGGTTTTGTGTTCTGGGATCCTCATTCCAGCCGATCATTTTCTGGAGTTTTAATATGTATAGTAATTGATGCCCACCTTCATCAGAAATCTTTGAGCGGCTCTTTGGAGTTGCTGCAGAGCACGTGAGCTGCTGGCCTGGGGCATCGATGAAATCTCAGAGCCATTGCTGTTTTTCAAATGTTTTGATAAGCTCAAGGGTCATAAAATCAGCCCTACTGCCTGCTTGGCCTCACTCCTGGTGAAGAGACCGCCCAGGATATACAAGTGACATGGCAGTTCATTCATTGGTCACAGAGACCTCACTTTTTTGGGATTCTGCCTTCTCGTTGCACATCCCACTGCAGGCTTCCCTCAATTCAAGAAAATAGCTTAGAAATGCGTGTGATGAAAATAGGGAATCACTCATCCTGGCTGCACTGGTCAGGTCTCCCCAGAGTATTGTGCAAGTTTAGTTAGGAGAAGAACATTTTCTTTGTTGGTTTTTCTCCCCTTTGTTTATGGACTCCTTTTATGTCAATTTAATAGTGGAGGACAGGAAGAATATAGATTTAGGGATAGTCCTGAAAGCACATCTTGATGACACCCAGAACCATGATTTAGAGTAGAGTATATCCCTTACTGAATCTTATTTTCAAGTTATACTTGTAATAATTAAGTGGGGAGCCCCCCTGACACCATTCATTGTCCCTTTAAATTTTTACTTCTCCTGCACCTGTATTTCAATAAGGTGCTTCTTAAGCTGATTTATCTTTCCCCATCCAAGGAAAATATGACCCAAAAATCTCTGTAGACTTACAGCCTGACAGCAAGGTGATTCTGCCTTTTCTAGGTGAATAAGCAGAGAAGTATAGAGTAGAGGGCAGGATGATAGAGAGGCTGATGGTCTTCCAGCTTCACCTGGACAAATTATTATGAGATGAATTCCCAGGACATGAGGCATAGATGTTGGGAGTTGGGGGTCCCAATAAATGATACCCAACTTAGGCTCAGAACAAATTAAGAGACCCAGGAGTTAGGCAGATGGAGACCAAAATGTCACCATTATTTATTGGTAAAGGTTTTTGGAGGACATGACTCAAGTGTGCAGAAATAATGGGCTTTTGAACATTGCAGTCCAGAGTAAGACAGACTTACCCAGACACAGGCAGAGCTAGCCAACTGGTGGCCTCCCCAAGGGGACTGCCCTTATAAAACCAACAACATGGAGGAGAGATGTTCCTTCCAGCCAGTCATAGGCAGGAAAGAGGATGGTGCAGAGCAAATTCGTTAGCCACATAAATCGGTCCTCCCTGGGGAAGAGAGAATGAAGGGAAGCCAGGGGTGTTAGTCAGGTAGGAGTCCTTCTTCATGGAAGCAGGAAGCCAAGGAGAAGTGGGTTCCAGCCTCCTTGTCCCGACAGCTCAAGAGCAGTCATTACCCAAGGTGAGCACAAAAGCCCCTCTAGAACCAATGAAGAATTTGAGATGATCTCTGTCATTAGCGTGGCTAAGAGTTTGCCTTGTGACACTTGGTTAGTCACACACTCATGTTTTTCTTTCCCTTACAGGAGACAGATTTTGTTTGTTTTGATGGGGGAAGAGATGATTTTGATAATTATAATATAGAAGAACTTTTAGGATTTTTGGAATTTTACAATTCTGCACCCGAAGATTCTGAAAAAGCTATAGAGGAAACTTCCCAGCATGTGAACAGACTTCCTGGGGTGTCTGAGGAAAAGAACCCTGACACTGAACCAGTAGAATCCAGCTCAGAGGACAATGAAGGTATCTTCTCAGAAAACACTGAGGAACTCAGGGGAACACCTGAGGCTCAGAAGAGCTACCCCCATATAAACAGTCCAACAGATCCCGCCCAGGGAGAGCGATCTTCATTTGAACCTTTTGAAGAAATGCTGCAAGATAAATTAAAAGTGCCAGAAAGTGAAAACAACAAAACGAGCAATAGTTCTCAGGTGTCCGATGAACAGGAGAAGGTGGATGCTTATAAACTTTTGAAAAAAGAAATGACTCTGGACTTGAAAACCAAATTCGGTTCAACTGCTGACGCATTGGTATCTGATGACGAGACGACCAGACTCGTTACTTCATTAGATGATGATTTTGATGAGGAATTGGATGCCGAGCATTACACAGTTGGGAAGGAAGGAGAGGAGGATAAAGAAAACTTTGATGAGATACCATTGCTAACCTTTTCAGGTGGAGAGGATACGAAAACTCCAGTGAAATCTGGAGCTGAGAAATACTCAACAGACAAAGAAGAGAATTCACATGAAGAGCGTAAGGTTATGGTAGCTCAGCCCCCTGGCATGAAAAACGATGATAAGAATATACTAACATCCTTGGAGGATTCCAGCCTCTTTCTTGCCACAAAAGGTGAAGAACAAAGAGGTGTGGATTTAGAGAGTTCTGATTCCAAGGAAGAAAAGGAAAGTGATGATGCATTAGTCCCAGAGAGCAAACAGGTCACACCACGGTCAGCAGCAGATTATATTGACCCTGAAAAGGCGGAAGATGGTCCCTTGATTGTAGAGGTCTCTAAAACAAATAATGACAAAGACCCGGAAATGGACCCAGAACTCCACATTAAAGAAAAGAGGAAGGTGGAGGATTCCGGGAGGGGCCTGGTGCAGGATGAGACGGGACTAGAGGATGCCAAGCCGGAAGGCGTGACCGTGCACAGGGCTCCTCAAAGCAGTGACCTCAATTCATTGCCAGCTGCTGAAAAGGGTAAAGAAACATTAAAATCAGCCTTTGATCACAAAGAAGATGACCCGAAAGGAGCAACTGTAGATATCTCAGAAGGAACACTCCAGGAAGAAAAGCCTGGAGAGCAGATTTTGGAAGGTGGCTCAGAGAGTGGCTCGGTACCTACAGCTGCAGGGAATCCAATGAAAGAAGGGAAGATTGAACAGGAATCCAGGCATAGTGCACCCCTCGCGGGGGATAACCAGCATAATGCATCCAAAGACAGTGTGGAGGGTGGAGATGTTCCAGCAAGTGGACCAAAACCACCCTCGCTTTCAGTGGAGCATCCACATGAGAAACTGAAAGAGGAAACACTTCTTAAAACTCAAAACCAGCCTCGATTCTCCTCTCCAGACGAAATTGGTTTGCCAAGAGAACTGGAAGAAGGGAGTCCCGTTCTGGGAAGAAATCTTTCCCAGCAACAGGGAAGAGATGTGGCTGCTGTAGTTAATAAGGAAACAAATGAAAAGATAAGGCGCTCTGAGGAAGAGGTCAAACAGGACCCCTCAGATGAAGACTTTGTTCACCGCAAGCCAACGCCGGGCATGCAGGAAGTGGAAACAACAGACCAAAATGATAGCGCGGAAGTACCGGATTTCCATGATGAAGAATGGGAAGCAGAAGATGACGATTACACTCCTGAAGAACTACTGGAGGATGAAAATGCCTTAAGTGCAGGAGAGTCTAAAGAAGAAAGCCCTGTGATTCAGGACAGG
>NW_025793972.1:0-3263 GCF_021613505.1 Equus quagga | reverse complement strand
TTTTTCTTTCATTGATTTCTCTATTGTTTTCCTATTTTCAATTTCATTGATTTCTGCCTTTATTATTGCTTACCTATGCTTTCTTTGGGTTTATTTTGTTCTTTTTCTAGTTTCTTGAGGTAGGAATTTAGCTTATTAGTTTGAGATCTTTCTTCTTTTCTAAAGTTATCATTTAATGCTATAAATTTCCCTGTTTGTACTGCTTTAGCTGCATTACACGTATCTTGATATGTTTTATTTTCATTTTCATTTAGTTCTGTATATTTTTCTTTCTTTTGAGACTTCCTCTTGGACCCATAAATTATTCAGAACTGTGTTATTCAATTTCCAAATGTTTAGAGGTTTTTCCTGTTGTCTGTTAATGCTTTTTAGTTTGGTGTCATTGTGATCAGAGAAAATAGTTTGTTTGATTTCAGTTCTTTTAAGTTTATTGAGATTTATTTTATGTCCCAGGGTATTAGCTATCTTGGTGAATATTCTATGGTGCTTGAAAAAATGTATATTCTGCTGTTGTTGGGTGGAATTTTATGTATATGTCATCTGAATCCTATTGGCTGATTGTATTTAGACCTTCTGTATCTTTTCTAATTTCCTGTAGTGGTTCTATCATTTTCTGAGAATGAAGTGTAAATGTTCCCAATTCTATCTGCAGATTTGTCTATTTCTCCTTTTATCACTATCAGTTTTTGCTTAATGTTTTTCAGGCTCTGTTGTTTGATAAGAAACACATTTAGAATCATTCTCTTACTCATTTTTATATTTCTAATACAGGGCCCAGCATATAATATGTGCTTTCAATATATATTCCCTGAATTACTTAGCAAGTTAAAATTAAATAAGTACGTAGGTGAAAGATAGAAAATATTTCATTTTCTCAAGCTGCAATTCCCCCCCCCCCGGTTGTATAAATTATGCATCATATAGTGTTCAATTAAATCTTATTTCCTCATTTATGTTTATTAGTGTTGATTCAAAAATTAAGTTTGAGAAGGAGCAAACTTAGCAGAAAAATCACAGACTTTCAAGTGAGATGGATTTGATTTTAGATATGAGCTGTGTGGCCAAACAGAAAATTTATCCTTTTTACTTTTCAGCTTTTTTGTCGGAAAGTGAAAATCATGACAGTCTATCCATTAGGAAACTTTTGGTGACAGAACTTCTGGCTTAAATAACAATAAAAAATTGGTTTATTTAACAGAAAATTTTGGCAGTAACTCATCCTAGGTGTGGCTTTATCCAGTCCCGAGCTTCATTTTGTCATCAGGGAATCTAGCTGTATTTCTTGATGATTCTCTAAATTTGGTCTTCCCTCAGTGCCAGTTTTATCCTCCTAGTGGCTTCCCTCATAGTGGCCAAAATGACTTTCACTGTTCCAGACCTCACAGCTTCTCACCTTCCCACCACAGCTTGCTTGGAAAGGGTGAACATCTCTTTGGGCTGTGCCTGCAGGGGCTTGTTCCCCAGAAGTGCCACAGACGTTTTCTTGCTTCTCATTGGCTTTCACTGGATCACATGTGCATCCCTGAACCAATCACCATAACTAGTAAGACAGAGCTAAGAGTGATGTCAGTCCCAGTCATACCACTTGCCTGAGAATAAGGGTCTTTGTGGGAAATGGAATGCAGGGGAGTCAGACAACACATATCTGTTGTAGTTGCCAATATTTCAAGATTGTTATGAGGATTAGAAATAATATGCAGAGGGTACCCTTTGTAGAGCCTGGAATGGTTGGTTACATGTCCAGTAACTCTTGATATCGTAATGATGATGATGATTTGTAGAGTTTAAGTAGATGTCTCCAGAAGGTTCTTAGAATATTGTAGGGATGCCTGCAAGATAATTTGAGTTTTGAAAGTGGTTTTCTTGTGTATGTGAGGAAGATTGACCCTGAACTAACATTTGTTGCCAATCTTCCTCTTTTTTGTTTGAGGAAGACTGTCATTGAACCAACATCTGCGCCAATCTTCCTCCACTTTATGTGGGATGCTGCCACAGTGTGGCTTGACAAGCAGTGCTGGGTCCGTGCCAGGATCCGAACCTGTGAACCCCAGGCTGCTGAAGTGTGGTGCACAAACCTAACCACTATGCTACCCCGCTGGCCTCTGAAAGTGTTTTTATCAAAAATGACACTTAACTTCTGAGGTCCAGGGAGATCTAATGACAATGGACTCTTAGCTGATCTTTCTATCTGTGGTCTAGCGTCCTTCAGACCATTCTCCATGTCGCCTCCAGGCTGAAATTCCTAACCTATAAATCTGATCAAATCACTACCCCAGTCGCAAGCTTCGGATGTCTCTCATTGTCTACAGCAGTGCCTTTCAGACTTTATTTGCATATGAGTCACACAGAGTATTGTTAAAACTCAGATTTTGATTTGGTCATTTCTAACAAGTTCCCGAGTATTGCTGCTCTGGGGGTGCACTTGGAGAAGATAGGCCTATAGAATAAAGAACAAACACTCTTATGTGGCCAAGACCTCAATAATCTGACCTCACCTACATCCGTAGTCTCTTCTCCCATCATGCCCCAGCCTGCCCCATGCATTGCAGCCTTGCCTAAATGCTACAGGCATTTGCATCCCATTGACCTTTCACAAGGCCGTCTTTCTGTTTGAAAACTGTGTCCCCTCTGCCATCTTCCTTTCCAAGTCTTACTATTGCCGAATAATCTTCTAGTCTTTTGTTGGAAAGTTTATTTGACATGCCTTCCCGTGATCAGTTAAGAGCTCTTCCTATACAGTCTCATAGCACTGGATTCTTTTTGTCTCTGCCTTCCTATACAAATACTATTTTCTTGGTGATAGAAAGGGCTGCTTTTTTTAATGTTGGTAAAAACAACAGAAACAGTTTATTATGTGCTGAATCCTGGGTTAAAGACTTCCCATGTATTATCACATTCAGTCTCATGTAGTCCTCACGTCTACCCTGGGAGGTAATTATTTCTTAACGTGTTAATCAGGACTCCCACTTGCAAAGGACAGAGTCTGGACACTGAATTCAGTTGACCCTTTAAAACAGAAGACTTTGTTGGTTCATATCACTGAACACTCCTGGGAGTAGGTATAGTCACACATATGGTTCAACCACAGACTGGATGAACAATATTCATGGTATATCTATCTGGCAAAGGACTTATGTCCAGAATGTATAAAGAATGCATACAAATATATGCCTACAAAGTATAGATACACAAGAGCATTAAAACGGGCAAAAGGCTTGAACAGACAGTGTGTGAAAGAAGATGTACAAATAGCCAATAAATGG
>NW_025793971.1:0-1329 GCF_021613505.1 Equus quagga | reverse complement strand
AGGCTCCCATTCCCTACATTGTCCAATTAGTAGAAGACATCCAAAGGGCTACAGAGGACTACTGTGCCATGAGCAATCTAGCTAATGTGTTCTCTTCAGTATCGATCACCAAGGAGTCCCAGTCAAATTGTTTGCATATTTGAAGGGACTCAACATACCTTTACCCGGTTGCCTATGGGTGATCTTAACAGCCAGGCTATTGCCCACAATCTTTGCTGGCAAAACCTGGATGCCCTTACAGTGTCCCCTCGCACTCTCAGACACTATATTGATGACATTGTAAGTCAGGGCCCTTCAGAGGATGTGGTGCATGAGAGCCTAGCATGGCTGGTGACCCACCTACAATGTACAGGATGAGCCATGGCTGGCCCCACATAAAATTCAAAGGCAGCCACAACTGTTAAATTTCTGGGACTTCATGGGTCCTCTAAAGGCTGGGCAATTTCACTTGCAAATGAACATCAATTCTCAACTATTCAGCCTCCCATCAAGCTACAAGCCCAACACATCTTATTTCTCTTCACATTTTGGAGGATCACACACCACACTTAGCCATCACTCTCAGACTCATTCACGCAGTCACACAATCCCCCAGAATTCATCAGGGAGAATCTCAACAGCAAGACTCACAGCTGGTGTAAAGGACACTTCATCAACCTCTCCCCTTGCGTGCTCCTGGCTCCTTCTTCAGATGGAGGCCCTGGCCACCATGGACTATGCGTCCTGGACCCTTGGACTAAACATGCCTCCTCCTGGTTGCCTATGGGCTTCTAGAACAGAGGGCTGCCTCCCCCAGCTGCCTGCTATACCCCGTTGGAATATGAAATTCTGGCCGCTCATTGGGCTTTGTTAGAAACAGAGGCCTTCACAGGACAGGGGCCTGGTCTCTGCATGCCCACATTCCTGTCACATCATGGATAAGGGATGCCTCCCAACAGTGTCTCAGCATGGCCACCAATGCCTCTTAGCTAAACTGGAAATGGTACCTTCAGGAATGGGCTACACCTGACATGGCAGATCTTTCTAAATTACAGGAGGATGTGACTTCCCTGAGCCTCACCCCGTGGACCTTGAGGAACTGGTGACAGCACCCCCATTGCCTAAGCCTCTGGTGGCCTGGGTGGACCCTGGGAAGAGCTGATGGAGCTACTAAGAGTCCGTGTACTTCACAGACAGCAATGCCACCACTGGACATGGTGGAGCCTGATGGAGAGCAGTAGTGTGCCTTCCTGCCAGTGGTGCCACTCATCAAAGATGGCAAGTCAGGGTTGGCTCAGCTTTGTGAGCTGGTGGCAGTACAAATGGCTGTGCAGAGTCCCGTTGCCCATG
>NW_025793970.1:0-2152 GCF_021613505.1 Equus quagga | reverse complement strand
AAACAATTATTCACAATTAACTCCAAATCTGGAAACATAATTCCCAAATAACCTTACTCTGTGAAAAACAATTTTGTGTATTGTTTAGTAATCACCAAATCCTCCTTTTTTTCTTCCATTTTATGGATGAGACATCCTAGTCAGAGATGACAATACCTTGCTTAATGCCATTCATTATACCTTGCATAAAGTCACTTAACATGAAGAAATTAATTACTACTTAATTAATTAGTGCTCGGGTCTAAGATCAGGGATCTATCCAATACCTCACAGCTACTTTACTCTGAAATTCATGGGCCGCCTTATGCTTTAAAGAAGGTAAGTTGTCAGCAGAGGGAGGGATGAGTTCTCTCCTCACATGAAGCCTGGACTCTACTCAGAGCTGTCAAACAACAAAGCAGATTGTCAAGGAAGCCCAGATCTAGAAGACACCATTACTTCCCACACGTTGCTCTCAGCAGGCATGGAATCTGACCTCCAAAAACTCTTCACCCTAAAGACAGGCAAATGTCTTTCATTGTAGATGGGGAAAAAAGCAAAGCTCCACTGTTCATTCTAACCCACTTCTCTGTCTCCAGTTCTCTAAGGTCAGAAACGAGAAAAAGCTACCACTGATGCAATTTTTAAAAGGGTATTTGTAAACCTACCCTGTTTCATTTTGCCAGCTTAAGTATAACAAAGCCAATAAAACCAGCTCCTCGATTCGAAGACAATAGTAGTTGTTTCCTGAATTTTCTAAGATGTGAGAAATGCTTCATCCAGGAATGAAAAACTTACTCACCAGAATGAAGAGGAAACAGCAAGGCAATGGCAAAAGTAACTTTCATCCATGATGAGACGAAACACATTTTGTCAAGTCTGTAGAAGAAACCCATAGGACTGTTCGTAACACATGGCACAGGGACAAATGGCCCGTTTCCCGATGAAAGTTTCTGACGGGGAGGGAACCGCTCTACTCCCCTAGAGTCCTAATTATAGTGGACTATCCCCTTTTTTCTTCCTCCAACTCACAATCAACAAGACATGCGTGTGAACAGAAGGCCTCATAGAGACTCGAGAGAAACACTATGACAACTCCTCTGTGCACATCAGAGAAGGAGCCATTTGCTCTCCCAAGCCTTTGGCTCAGCCCACAGGGAGCCTGGCTGCATTTAAGGAAACATGCACTTTGGAATCTCAGTTTTTCCTGAGAATATACAAACTGTTCCTTCAGGAAGGACTCAGTTGCAGCTGTCCTCATAGCAATGCTCTTCACCAGGGCTCCCTCCATAGGGTCCCCTCGGGACCTACCTGAAACAGAGAAGGCCGTGGGGAGCGAGGTCGACACCTCCACAGACCGTGCCGAGCTTGTTCGCCTCTTCTTCCCAACCACTGCCACCCAGCTGATGCATTTCCTTTATTGATCTGTTGGTGAAGACCTCTCTGGGGGTGAGAGAGATGGCTCCCGGCAGATAAGACACTGAGGTATTCTGTGTTCTTCCTGGAGTCTGTAAAGGAACTCGTGAGAGAGGCCTCACGAGGAATCCTCAGTAGATATTCCCTCTGGAGGATATTTGGGACAGTTTGATCTGATGTACCCAGAAGTATGGGGAAGGGAGGAGGTAAGATCAGTGCTCTGAAACCCTTAGAGATGAGATATGAAATCTTCCTCAGCTACCGAATAGGAAGGAAAGGAGAATCAAAACAGGAAAGAGAAGATGAGTTTTGGGAACGGTGAGTAGACGAGTACCTAGACCCCTAACACTTGGCAACCCTGGAAGCCCATTAGGCTCAATTGGAGATTTGATTTTGATTAACTTTTCATTTTGAGATAACTGGTGTGTGGGGGCATTAGCCAACGTGTCCCTTTAACAGCCATGTGTCCTTGAGGCTTCTTATGTGGGCTACGTGCCAACACTCACAATGATAGCAGTCCTGGGCTTGGCTGACCCAGCTGCTTTCTCCTGGGATAATTGGCAAACACACCCTCAAGGTCTCCAGGAGGGGTAGAGGGGAGCTCTGGTCCTTGGAATGCAGGTCCTACAGGGATGACCCCCTTGGCAAGCTCGCAGCCTTTGTTCCTCTGCCTACTTGAGCAAACTTCTCTCAGGAGACAGTAGTGGGTGCACATTGCTATCCAGCTGGCCACCACTGGACCTTCCCTGTAAGTAAC
>NW_025793969.1:2921-5163 GCF_021613505.1 Equus quagga | reverse complement strand
TTTTTATGCAATAACAGATAACTAGTACACATTATTAATTACATAATTTTTTAGAAAGCAATTTGGCAAAACTTGATGCAATCACAAAACTGTATTTTTTGATCCAGTAACTTCAAATCTAGAAATGTATCCTCAAGCTATAACCCAACAGGAAATAGTACATGCCCAAAGGTACATAAGAGCATTAGCTATAATACAAAAAAAAAAACAAACAGAAATAATGGAAATGTTGAATAGCAATGACTTAGGAAATTGTGGTACATCCCTTTGTCGAATATCGTTCAGTCACTAAAAAGTGTAATTATGAAGACTATGGTAGAAACGTGTAGAGCTATTAGTTATAAATACCAAACAAAAAAAAATATGAGTACTACTTGCATGATGATTGCAATAATGAAAATGTGGTAATAATTGAAAGTAAATTTACAAAATTTCTGAAATTCAAAATTTCATAACAGGAAGTAATTCTGTTATGGTGAAATATAGAAGGAATTTATTCACTCAATATAAATAAGGGCTCACCACTATACATATTTGTATATATATATGAAGCCTTACTCAGGGGGTCCATGGTCCCACTCCCTCCCCCTGCATCAAGGTGACGGATTCTGGCATCACTGCCTTTGGCCCTGTGTCCTTGGGGTGTGGCCAACCTTCTGTCTGTCAGTTCCTGTGGTGGCCATGAAAATGTGCTGCTCAGATCTGCCACGGGAGCAGAACTGACTGACAGCCCCAGCTGTTGTTTCTCTAGATCCACCAGCACGTTTGCGCTCAGGCCGTGCCTCCCACAGGCTGCCTTCAGCCGATGACTGATCGTGGTGGCAGTCCTAATGCAGACCCTTCCAGTGAGGCAGGACCCCCTCCAGTGAGGGGCTCGAGGACTCCCCAGTGGCCTGGGAAGATCTTCTTGGAACTACTCCGAAGTCTGGGACCCTTCCTTCCAGATCCTCCTTCTTTCCTGCTCTGCCTCGCAGTGTCAGGCCTGCGTCGTGGTGGGAAGGCTCTTCCACCTTCTTGGGTTCCCTCCCACTTTGTCCCGTGCAGGCATTTCCCCCAGCACATCTCTCTCTCACGTCACCTGCCTTGGTGTCTGTTTCCCAGAGCACCTGGACTGACACGGTTATGCCCTCACTCAGTCGGGTGCAATGTGAGGTCCTGGGGCACACCCCTGCCCTCATGAAGCTGTTGGTCCCTCGGAAGCGACTATCTGACAGGACACCCACAGGGACAACACAGTGAGGTTGGTGCAGCGAGGGCATGAGGGCCAGATCAGTGCGGGAGCACAGGGGATGCCCCCATCCCAGCCTGGGATGGGAGGTGGTCAGGAAGGCCTTCCCGGAAGAGGGGACCCTGTTGCTGGAACCCTGAGTGTGAGCTGAAAGAAGCTAATGTTAATAACATCAACGACCTCTGTAACCCCGATATGCCAAAACCTTTACCGATATTAATTCATGTAATCCACACAACGATCCTCGCATCCCCATTTTACAGGTGGGGAGAGCAAGGCACAGAGGTGAGGCAGAACTGAGGCAGTCTGTGTGGTTTTGTGTCAGTCAGGGCCCAGCCTGCAGACGGAAGCCCACAGTGATTGGAACAGAGGAAGTTTAATATGAAGAATTATTACTCTGTGAGGAATTATTACACTATTGTAACAGGGTTGGAGGGAAGCGGGAGGAGTGTGTAAGAAATCAGGAGAGCTCTGCGTGCATGAAGACCAGCTGGAAGGAGCAGCTGCCCTGCCGGGGCTCGGATGTGGACCTCAGTGGAGGTGTGCCCGCGGGGAGGCTCAGTCAGGTGCCACACTGGTGGAACTTGCTGGAAGTCCCCCGTCAAGGGTAACAAGGAAGCCATCCACAGCAGGTACCCCACCTCAGAACTTGGTACAAAGCCTCCTGAGGGAATGCTGGGGAAGTGGCCCACCAGGAGGGGCCTCAGCAGTGGTGGTCTGCTCTGAAGGGGAAGTGGCCCATGCTGGGGGAGGGGCCTCAGCAGTGGCGCTCCACTGCGAAGCCTCTGAAGGGGTTTCAGGGCACTGCCAGGGTGGGCACAGTGCAGGCTCTGGACCCTGGGAGACAGTGCTCTGGAGGAGCCCACTGTGGGAGAAACTGCCCTGCGAGAGCCTGACAAGAGGAGCGCACTGGAGCCAAGAAGAGAAAACTCCAGTCCCGCGCCAGTGTCCCACCAGCGCCCTCCACGGACAACAAACAGCCCATGCCGGCTGGAGAGAAATGTCCAGAGGGTC
>NW_025793969.1:0-1355 GCF_021613505.1 Equus quagga | reverse complement strand
GTTTTCCAAGACCTCAAGTCAGGGTCAGTGTTGAATTTTCCCAACATCATCCACGTGCGAAAAGACGGAGGTCCCAGCCCTTTTCCCCACAGAGGGACTCCCTCACCTTCCCGGTCCCCCAGCAGAAGTCCCCTGAGCTGGTCCCAGTCAGAGCTCAACCTGACAGAACCCTTCTGGGTCCCACTGCTGTGAGCATCGTGCAGGCCTGAAGCAGGTCTGTCTTGGTGGATTTGCTGAAGCGGGAAAGAAAGTGGAACCAGGGTCCTGGGAGACTAGGGGCCCCTGGCCAGGGGCGAATCTGTGGTGCCTCTCCGGCAGCCTTTGGCCTCGGAGCCAGACCACCCGGGCTAAGATCCTGGCTCTGCAACTTGCTGCCCGGGGCATGTTACTCACCCTCCCTCCCTCTCAGTTTCCGCATCTGTAAGTGGCAGTGGTGACAATGCCTGCCTCCTGGGGTGGCTTTAAGAATTTAGTAAGTTGGTATTTGTAGAGCCCTTCGAACAGTGCCTGGTGCAGAGTGGTAGCCTGAGGAGGGCGAGTGCATTTTTACTCACAAGGCGCAGTTACTGGGAAGTGGCTCGTGTGACACTTTTGGAGACGTCTCCGGGGACCGTTATGTGAGTCAGAGTTGGCAGGTCTGCCCTACATGGCGTTTTCAAGCCCTGCGGCAGAATCTCATTCGCGTGTCTGACTCCCCACCGGCTGAGACCTCTCTCTGGGCAGCAGCAAGGCCACACCCACTCCTTCATTCCCAGGACGGGACAGCATCAGTGTCAGGAAGCCTTTGCTGAACACGTGACTGAGTGTGAAGGCAGGGGAGGAATGTGACAAGTGGGCAGATCCCAGAGGCTCTGCCTGTGAGGGTCAGCTCAGCCCGCATTTCTCAGGGGCCCACAGGGAAGATACTGCTGTGGCGGCGCCTCTGAACACCGGTCTTGTTCCTTCTAGATAAGGCTCTGATATTGCTCCCAGTGGCAGCTGGAGGCCACGCTCAGCATCCATCCCCAGGTCTGGACCAGCCAGCTGGCCCACTGATGTCCTGTGCTGGTCACTGGAGAGGAAAGATGTCCCAGCCTTGAGGTCTGGACTCAGCCCCTGCAGAGGACACTCATCCGGAGTCCCAGGCTGCAGAGCCACAGCCCTCAGGGTCCCATGGGAGTCGGGTCCTCCCTGCCGGTGCCTCCTCCTAACGGCAGAGCCACAGCTCTTTCTGTCTCCACTCCTGTTCCACCCCTTCTGGATCCCGCACCCGAGGCCGTCCCTGCCAGCCAGATGAACGTCAGGAACCATCTGCTGCCTGAGCCAGCGCAGCTGCCAGGAACGTGCTCGCGTCCATGTGAGTCGATTTTGTTTGG
>NW_025793968.1:0-6534 GCF_021613505.1 Equus quagga | reverse complement strand
AGTGTGTAACAGTGGGACCAGATACCAGAAAGACACAAACAACGGGAGATGAGACAGCAGGCTGCCCTGCTCACTGTACCAATCAGTGGGAATCAACCAAAACCACCACCATCCACTGCAAGAGGCAGATGACCATGTGTAAGACCCTCGGGGTCCCCTTCTTCCAATCATCCTGGGCACGTGACTTGGGGACTAGACAATGTGCCTATTGCAAGCAGGAAGCCCATTGGAAAAAAGGATTCCCAGTCATTCTTAGAAGGTGAGAAAGGAAACTGTGTGCCTGGTGACCAGATGCCCCAATTTGCCGACAGTCACCAAGAATGAAGGGGCCCACGGGTTTCTCTAGACTCCACCAGCATCACTGACATGTCCCTCAGGGAACCCTGGGTGACAACTGCTGTGGGAAAAAGACTTGTAGACTTTCTAATTGACACTGGAGCTACTTATCCTGTTGAACCCCAGACAGGCCATGCCCTCCCTCAAGACCACGTCCATTCCTGGTGAATCTGGGGAAGTCTCTCGTTCACGTTTCCTACTATTGCTCAAGTGTCACGTAGGGAAAACATACCTAAAGCACAGCTGTCTGTATATGCCCGAGTGCCCTATCCATTGTGGGGGTGAGATAGACTAACCAAATGAAATGTCCAACTGACTTTTGGACCAGAGAAAGTAGACGTTAATGTGCCCCCAGATCACTCCTGCGCCCTCCAAGACGCCATGTTGCAACCGGGAGAGGAGCTGCAATCAGGAGTCCCTGGAAAACTTCTAGAAAGGCAAGAGCAGGTGTCTGGGCCAAAGGGAGGTGTGGAGGAGCCAAGATGGTTAACCAATGGTGGTAAAGCTCTGCCCAGACGCCTGGGCTCCAAATTTAAGGCAATGCCCTTGACAGAGAAATGAGAAAGAGGGTACAAAGCCTCTGACAGCCACCTTCTCAAATGCCAATCAATCCGACTGTGTCGTTCCCCATATAACACTCCCGTCCTACCAGTGCGAACACCCGGGACCGCAGACAATCATTTTCTACAGAATTTGAGAGCCAGTAACCAAATAGTAGAGGATCCACATCAGGGGATGCCAAATCCTTATGCTCTGCTTACAACTTCATCTGGAGGCTTCTGCTGGTTTACAGTTCTGGACTTCAAGGATGCCTTTCACTGCATACCCCTAAGCCCTCTGTCTCAGGATCTCTTCCTCTTTGAATGGGATGATACCGAGAAGAATGTAAAACAACGATATTGCTGGATGGTCCTCCTGCAAGGATTCCAAAATGCCCCCACCATCTTCAGGGGAGCCCCAGCCAAGGACGTAAGGCATCTCCAGTTATGTGAAGGAGTCTTACTCCAATACGTGGAAGACATACTGATTGCCGGTAAAACTAAGGAAGCTTCAGACCAATCCACGATCATTACTTTAAACTTTGTAGCACAAAGGGGATATAAAGTCTCCCAGGGAAGGGCACAAATTTCTCAACCAGCTTCAAAATATCTAGGATCTGAGTCATCAAAAGGACAGAGAAACTTATGACTGGACCGATGGGTGGCACTAGCTGAGTTGACTATCCCCACCACCAGAAGACAGCTGTGAGGATTTCAGGATTCGCTGGCTTTTGTCACATTTGGATCCCTAAATTACGGCTTATGCCCAAACCGGTATATGAGATTCTTAAAGGAAATGGCTATGAACCAATAAACTGGACTGCAGAACGCCACAAGGCATTTTATATCGTCATGGAGAAGCTTCCAGTGGCCCCAGCACTTGGTCTCGCGGACATTAAGAAACTGTTTTCTTTCTGTGTGTGAAAGACCAGGAGTGAGTGTTGCAGCGCTAACTCAGAATTTAGGTGCTGCCAGAAGGCAGTAGCTTATTTTTCAAAACAACAGGACATTGTAACTCAAGATGTCCAGTTTGCCTCCAGACTGTGGCTGCAACCTGGGAACTTCTGCAAGAGCCTGAAACATTTACCCTGGGTTAGCCTCGTACTGTGCACCCTCCACGTCGTGTGCTACTTCTGCTTGAACAAAAAGATGGATATTGGCCTCCTGCAGGGAGACTGGGGAAGTATCAGGCCATACTACAGGACAACCCAGATGTAAACTTGAAGGTGATGTCTCCCCTAAACCTGGACACCCTGCTCCCCAGGACGACAGCAGAACCTGTCCACGGTTGTACACAAATGACTGAAGAAGTTCACTGTAGCAGCCCCGACCTGACTGCCCAGCCTTTGGAAAATCCGGATACGGAAATGTTGACTGATGTAGCATCTTCATGCACTGTGGACTCCAGGATGCTGAGTACGCAGTGGTGACTCCTCAGGAAAACCCAGAAGCAGAAGCCCTCCCTCCAGGTCCGTCTGCCCAGAAGGCAGAGATCAGCCCTCTCGAGAGCAGTGCACCTTGGAGCTAAGAGGAAGGTAACCATTTATATGATGCTCAGGATGCCTCCTCCATCGTGCACGCACATGGGGCCATATGGAAAGAGAGAGGACTGCTAACTTTAAGAAGAAAAGACATCAAACACGTGGAAGGGGTACTGGCCCTATTAGAATCTGTTCTGATGCTGGAAAAAGTGGCCGTAGTACATTGCCTGGACCACCCAAACACTGATAGTTACATAGCTTCAGGACATAATTTGGCCAATCAGGCTGCAACATAGGCAGCCAGAACCCCAAACCCAGATCGTAAGGCCGTAGCACTCCTTCTGAGCGTCGATCTGTCTCTTTTAAGCCTCAATGCTCAGAAACGGATCTAGACAGAGCAGCTGAATGGGGACTGCATGCTCACTCTCGAGGCTTAGATGGTGATCTGTAGCAAACCCCCAGAGCAGGCTGGATTTAGGATGAACAGGGACCAGTGCTTATACCCGGGCACTTAATGGAAGGAATTGTTACTCGTCTGCATCACGGAATCAATCATGGGAGGGATGCCACTTATCATCGGCTCCAAAAGTCTATGGTTGGGCCACAAAGGCAAAGAACCATCCAAAAGGTGGTACAAAATTGCCTGAATGTGCCCGGAACAATCCCCAAAGCGGGCCACTTCAATTTATGAAAGGGGTGCCAACCCCAGGGAAAGCACCAGGAGATGATGGGCAGATCTACTTCACTGTTCTACCAAGAGCCGCGGGAAATTAGACCTATTTGCTGGTATTTGTGGACACCTTCACAGGATGGGTGGAAGGCTTTCCATGCAGGACAGAAAAGGCTTTCGAAGTAACCAAGGAAATGATCCCTTGCTAACAGAAACGATGCCTCGCTTTGGGCTGCCTCTTTCCATTCAAAGCGATAATGGAGGACCTTTCACAGGCAAGGTAACACAAGAGGTGTCCGGAGCCCTCGGAATACAATGGAAATTACACGCTTCACAGAGGCCTCAGTCTACAGGAAAGACTGGAAAGATGAAGCAGACTTTAAAGAAAACAAGTGCTAAAATATGCCAGGAAACCAATTTAACATGGGAAAGGGTCTGGCCAGTTGCCCTGCCTGGGGGAAGAGCAGCCCCAAGAAGCAGGTTTCCATGGAGCCCTTAAGAAAGGTGATGGGGGGACCCCTCCTTCAGACTCAGTGTTATTGCAGTCTTGCAAATGGTCGTATTGTGAAGGAACTAGATACTCTAAAATGGGGACGGTCTCTAGGGACTGCTGTGTCTGCTACACATAAATATGCTTCTAGGCAATTCATGTTCCCCACTGGCGTTCCCCTGAGAAAGCAGGGTGAGTAAGAATGTGACCCGGAGCCCTCCTTGGGCTCAAATCCCGGCTCTACCCACATTTGCTATGTGACTCACACAAGTGACTTTAGCCTGCTGTGCCTCAGTTTCTTTCTCCTTAAAATAAGGGCAGGGCCAGCATCCACCGCAGAGGGGTTCTGTGCAAATGTAACGTTTAGGTTTTGGGTGGTGTTCTTTCTTTGAGATTTAGTATAATTCCTTATTTCATCAAGTCTTATTGAGGCCCTGCACCATGCCCAGACCTGTGCTGGGCTGAATGTGGGGACACAGTGGTGACAACAGCCCTGGTCCTGTCCTTCTGGGGCCTGCTTTCCAGTAGGGGTGAAAGACCTTTCCCCAGAGAGTGATGACCCAGGGTGGGCAGGGCTGGGATGGAGGTGCTTGACCCTGACTGGAGGTCAAGGAGGGGCCATCAAAGCTGAAACTTGGAGATCACTGGTCTGTGTCTAGTTCATGTCCCACCCTTGTCCTCATCCAGATCCCTTTTCCTCATCCATGGACAGTGTGATAAACAGCTCCTGTGTGCATGACCGTGAATCAACCCAGTGCCTTGTCTTGAGCAGCCCAGCCAGGGAAGAGCAGAGCACAGGGATAGCCCCAGGCTGTGGTCCTCTGTGGTTCTCCACTTCCGGCCTGTGTGACCTTGCACAGGTGACTTTGTTACTGTGTCAGGTTCATTTCTACCTGCTGCACAGAAAGCCCAACATGGAGATGACGAGATTGCAGCAGAGAGAGGGATTAATCGCAAGACAGCCATGTGAGGAAGCCAGAGCAGGACTCTGAAATCTGCTTCCCCAAAAATGGGGACTCAGGGATATTTATAGGATGGCGGGGAAGGGTGATCTGAAATGTGCAGATGTAGGATTGGAGGTGAAATGAAGTGAGGTAATTTGTGTTCTGCACAAGCGGCGTCAGACACCATGTCTCTTCGTAGGATGCATGTTCACAAAATGGTGGTGTGAGCATGATCTGAGGGTGCAGGTTTTATCCTCTTGACATCAAAAGGTCACCTATCAGACACCTGCATGGGCCCAGTTGATGAACTGGTGGTCCAAACCAGCATGAAGTGGACAAGGAGTCCTCATTCCAGAAAAACAGCTCACACATCCATTACCATGGTGACCCAGGCTCCAGGGAGGTGTTATGTATTGGAACCTGCTTGGAGTCAGGCAGCCTTTTGCCTAAACAGCACAGTTAGCAATGGGAGGGGGGACAACTAAAACCTATAATCGGTAATTGCAAAAAGAAAAAAAACTTTACTTCCTAGCTGCTTCATCATCAATGGCTAACTGTCAGTTTCAATCCCTCTATTCCTTGGTCATTCCCCATTCTTGAGGGATTCGGGGTGACGACCCATCTAGCTCCTTCCTGCTGAGTTGGGGTGTAGGTCTGGGTTAGAGGAATGAAACTGTTAACACTCTTTTGGAAATATTCTCTTCTTCCTGGCTTCAGGTTGACATTTTGCATTATTAGAATTTTGGACCTTGCTCAACAGCTTTGGAACAACATCTCAAGGCCCATTTTATAATCAAGTATCAGATAAGAAGCATAAGAAGTATAGACAACCCAAATTTCAACAGTCCCAGAAAAATAGACCTAATCCCAGTGGGGCTTCCTTCTGATCTCCATGGGGGCAGACATCTGGTCTTATTTCCCGTAGTCTTCTGCTCCACTGGATATGCATCAGAGACTGAAGCAATGCCCCACATCCTGATCCGACAGTTGTCATTGACGATGGCTATCAACACAGACTGTCTGCCTAGGGGCCATCACATTCCTAAGGAACTCAAAGGAACAAAGTTATCAACTTATCGCATCCAGGAGGAGCCATGAAATCTACAGAGCATGTGTGGGTTAGTTAACCAGAGTTCATGCAAAGTTACAACATGGTTTCTTTTCTACCATATGGCTTGTGTTGATCGGGTAACGATTATGTCAACCTTGTGTTGTCAACCTTGTGTTGATTGGGTAACGATTTCACCTCTCTGAGCCTCAGTGCCCCCATGGCATTTAGGGGGCCATGCTCTCAACGTTGGGGGCCAGCTCCCAACGTTCTCATGAGGATGCTTTTGAGATCGTAAAATTCAAAGTCCTCAGTGCAGAGCAAGTAGAGATGCTCCACACGTGAGTCTTTGCCTCTCTTCCCCGAAGGCGCGACCCTCACCCTGTCCCATGGGCCCTGCCCCACAGCAAAGAAGCTCTCAGAATTCTCTACAGGATTTTTATTGTGGGTGGCGGGTGGATGGGACGTGGGATGTCCTGTGGGAAGTCTTCGACACAGAGGCTGGGGATGTGGGAAATTTCAGAGCCTTTGTCTGGGCCTCTGTCTGGGGCACAGCCTTGGAGGAGAGGGGCGGATCCTGCTTGGGTGGGGGCGTGGCGGGTGGATGCATCTAGGGTTTGGGGTTAAGAGGGGCAGCCTCCTGTGTGGAGGGGGAATGCGATCTACTGTATCTGGAATATCTTTCATTGTCTTTGATGCCATTTTCCTGCAGAGAGAGACGGGGAGAGGTCACTGTGTTTTGCCCCAATCCCAGGGTACCCTGACTCTCTGGTGTTTCACTTCCCCAAGCAGATTCGGAGTTGACCAGACCTGGGTGGATCCACTTCTGTGCCTGTTTCCCAGAGGGACCAGACCTCCTGGAAGTCAGAACGCTTCATGCTGGCCTGGCTCTCAAGGCCTGCCCTCTCTGCCCCACGCCCACTCTTGCCCTCACTGTCCCCTGTCCCCTGCTGATTCAAGGGCACTTTCCAGCTGCCCACCCTTTGCTCAGGCTGTTCCCTTGGCCTAGAATGCCACCCTCTCCTT
>NW_025793967.1:15553-17336 GCF_021613505.1 Equus quagga | reverse complement strand
CATGGTCCCTGAGCAGCGTGGGAAGCTCGGGGGGCAGGAGAGGCCTCTCTGCTTCTGTGAGAAGGGGGAAAGTGAGGGTCCGGGGGAGGCCCCAGCCCTGCCCTTCACACAAGGCGTGCAGAGTACACCCTTAGGATTTGCAGCACGGAGAGCGGGACTCCCTCCGCAGCCAGAGCGTTGCAGGAACATTCTCCTCTGCTCCAAATAAGGACCCAACGGGGAGAAAGGCTCCCACCTCCAGACTTTTAACCCCTGGTCCCCGGGGAGCGTCTTCTGATTCCTTTTGGCAGACACCGTTCGCGGGTCTCCACCCCAACCCTGATGGCCGGGGTTCTGTGGGGCCGCCACGTCCGAATCCCGTCCTCTGAAAGCTCAGTAGGCGGCAGAACTCCTCCTCCCCCAGCGGAATCCCAGTCTCTGCTTTGGAGCCCGTCAACTGATTGGGCGAGGCCCACCCACATTCCCCCCAGGGTCGTCCCCTTGACTTAAGGTCAGCTAGACGGTGTTGGCGTTCGCCTCTCAACGGTGCCGAGCGGCTCCCTCCCTCCCGGGTGTCCCCGGGGCCCCCCACCCCCACCCCGAGAGACCCCCCCCCCCCCACCCCCCCTCCTCCCAGGTTACAGCAACACAGAGACGGCCAACCTGCACCTGACATCGGACGGGGCGTACTCCCTCCGCGGCCTCGTCCTGCACCACAGTGACCACCCCTGGGACCTCTCCGCACGCCCGGAGTCGGCCGGCCGAGATGGGGCCGACCCCCCCGACGGGGCCCTGGGCGAGAGGGCGGGACCCCCGAACCAGGTAACCGTCCCGTTCGCGACACGCGCGTCACCGAAGGGCCCGTGGGGATGGCGTCCATCTCCATCTGTGGGATGACGGGAACCTTCTAGAAAACCACTGAGCTTCTGGACCCCGGGATCCAGCAGGGGCCGGGGCGTTTGGGGTGGAAGAGCTCAAAAAGGGGGATTCCGCGGGATGGACACGTGCTCACTCGGCCGCGGGCCCAGCACCTCCTGCAGCCTCGCCGCCCGCAGCCCCCTGGCCCGCGAGAATCTCCGGGGCCGACTCGCTGTGGGTCCCGTCGGGCCCGACTCGGGTGACGGGCGGGGGGTCTGTGGGGCAGAGACCCAGGGGGGGCTGCGGCCGAGGGCGGAACCCATGGAAGGCGGCCAGGCAGGGGTGTGTGTGAGACAGAGACACAGAGAGAGACAGAGATCAGAGAGGCTGAGACACAGAGACAGAGACACAGAGACAGAGAGAGACAGTGAGAGACACAGGCAGAGACCTGGACGCGGCCCCGTCACAGCCTCGAGGCCGAGGGGGACGCAGGACGGGCCGGCCCCGCGGGATGTCGGTGGGCAGGGGGCGGGCAGGCCACGGCGTCCGCGTGTGTCTCTCGGACCCCCTTCTGTTCCAGGCGTCCTGCGCCCACAGCGAGGAGACGAGGCTGGGGCTCCTGCGGGCCATGCACAGCCTGGCCAAGCTGACCGCACGCCACGTGGCCACGGCCTTCGACCTGTCCCGCTTCGCCTCTGCCTGCGACCTGGGAGGTGCATAGAGCCCGCCGGGGAACCGAGCGCAAAGGGCTCCCAGGAGACAGGACGAGCAGACCCCCCACCCGAGAGAGGCAGTGGGATCAGGGTCCCCGGAGGACACCCGAGCTGTCAGCTTCTGTTTCCCCATCCTCTCTGCACACCCTTCCGGTGGCCCAGAGTGGCTGCTGTGGCGCCAGCCATCGCGCCTGCACTTCCGCAGCAGAAAGGAGAAGGGAAAAGCAGAGCCC
>NW_025793967.1:14290-15453 GCF_021613505.1 Equus quagga | reverse complement strand
CCCCCCCCGCCCCCCGTGCTTGGCTCTGAGGATTCCCCAGCGAGCGTAACCCCACGTTCACAACGTCGTTTCAGTTTTGCCGAGTTCAACCCTGGAGACTCGCCAAGCGTCCCGAGGCTGCGGTCCCAAAGTCTGTGTTTGCACCCCGCAGGCTGCACGGGCGCCCTGGCCCACGCGCTCGCCCGGGAGCACCCGCGGCTCCGCGTGACCGTGTTCGACCTCCCAGAGGTCCTCCAGCACGTCGCGGGTTTCCAGCCCGACGGACCGCGCACGGAGCAGGTCAGCTTCCTGCCAGGTGAGCGCCCGTGTGCGTCTGCCGGGCGTCGACCTTTGGCCGGCCTCATGCGTGTGTCATGCAGAGCGGCACACGTGTGCGTGTGCATCTTGGGGTCACGAGAACGGGAGGGCAAGGTCAGCGGCGTCGGGAGCAGCCAGGGCGGGAGGAGAGGGGAACGGCCGACACGGCCGCGTGCAGGGGTCTACGACCGACTGCCTGACCGAGGCCACCAAAGCGACCGTGGGCACAGAGAAGTGACCCTGGGCCTTGATTCAGGGCCGCCTCCTCCAGAAAGCCCTCCTCTCCATCCTGGATTCAGGGCCGCCTCCTCCAGGAAGCCCTCCTCTCCATCCTGGATTCAGGGCCGCCTCCTCCAGGAAGCCCTCCTCTCCATCCTTGATTCAGGGCCACCTCCTCCAGGAAGCCCTCCTCTCCATCCTTCCCTTCATCACGCCTGCAAAGACCCTGTTTCCAACCTGGCCCCGGGTTCTGGGGGCCAGCAGTGGATTCTGTCTTTTTGGGGGTCACGGTTTGCCCACGACAAGCAGGGCATCTGCTTCAGCAGCTCCAGAGGCCGGGACATCCCGTCCCCGTCAGGTGTCCGACCCGTTCTTAGGTCCCCGACGACTGACTGACTGACTGACTCCCTCCCTCTTGTTTGCAAACCAGGCGACATCTTCGAAGACAGCCTCCCGGAGGCCGATCTGTACGTTGTCTCCCGAATCCTGCGCGACTGGCCGGACGGCAAGGTTCATGAGCTGCTGAGCCGCGTCGCGCGCGCCTGCAAACCAGGTGAGGCCACGGCGTCCACGTCCCTCTTGCAAAACCTAATTTTCGTTTAAAAAAAAAACCCGGTAAGTTTGACAGAGAGAGTTAGCCGCCCCAT
>NW_025793967.1:12209-14190 GCF_021613505.1 Equus quagga | reverse complement strand
ATGCGTGTATCGGTTCAGAGAGGGATTTATTATAAGGAGTAGGTTCCCGCGATGGTGGAGGCTGACCCATCCGGGCCGCAGACTCAGGGGAGAGCGGGGTGGCAGGTGGAGTCTGACGCTGTCCGGAGGCAGAATTCCCTCTTCCTCGGGGGAACCCCACGTCCTGTTGCTCTTGGCGCCTTCAACTGATTGGGCGAGGCCCACCCACGCGATGCAGGTCCATGCTGCGGCCTGACCCGACCCAGGGCCTCCGCAGGCCGGCCGCTCTGCATCCTCCCAGCCTCCCGAGAACCCCGGGGGTCCCGTTGGCCAACACGGGGTCCGAGAGGTGCCAGCAGCTTCCGCGCCCCAAGTTCCACCAGGGGACGAGACCCCCCCAGGACTCAGGGGGACGTGCATGGGAACCGGGGCACCGAGCAGCCACAGACACGCCCAGAGAGGGTCCCTCCCCTGCAGCCTCCGGAGGGAGCTCGGGCCCCGTGACCCCCGTGACCCCTTGATTGTCCCCAGAGGGAGAAATTACCCCACCCCAGGGCCGTGCAGAGAGCTGAAAGCGGGCTCCGGGAATAGAAATAAGCCTTCTGGAAAAGCGCCACAGCAGCCCCCCCCTCACGTGCATTTTCCAGTCTCTCCGCCCGGCTCTTCCGGGACCCGGCGGGGCCGGTGCTGACCTGCTCCCCGGCGCTCCACACCCGGGTCCCTCACCAGGGTTGCACCGTGAAGGGGAGGCCCGGATGGCATTCGGGAGGCGGGGGCCTCCGTCCCCACCATCGGCCTTCCTCCCGCGTTTGCACACGGCGACTTCCCTCCCTCCGGGGAGCCCCTGTGGTGCCTGCCGTGGACCCGGCACCCCAGGCTGGGTCCTGAGACGTCTCCCTCTCTGTGTCTCTGTGTCTCTGTCTCTCCTCTCTGTCTCTCCATGTCTCCTCTGTGTCTCTGTGTCTCTGTGTCTCCCTCTCTGGTTCCCCAGGCGGCGGCCTCCTGCTGGTGGACGTGGCGGCGGGGCCCGAGGCGGAGGCGGAGGCGGAGGCGGAGGGGCTGCGGCGGCGGGGCGGCGGGGAGCGGAGCGCGGCCGTCTACGCGCACCTGCTGCGGCGCCTCGGATTCGCGGACGTGCGCGCGGCGGGCGCGGGGGGCCGTCCGCTCGCGCTCCTGGGCACCCGGGGCGCCCCCTGACCCGCGCTGTCCCGGCCCCCGGGCTGCCCCCGCGGGATGCATGAGTCCGGCCCCAAGGCCCGCTCCCTGGTGGGCTGGGAAAACGGGGTGCCGTGGGGGCGGGGGCGGCCCCCACGCCTCTCCCACCGCCCGCCGTCCTCGCGCCTCCGCCACCTGCGCCCACGCAGGGCCCTATGATTGACAGTTCCGTCGGCCACGCCCACCCTGCACCGCGCGTGCGCGCGCCCAGCCTCCCCTCTCTGCAGGGAGGGGACCCCCGCGCCCACCCGGCCAGGCTCTTCCCGCCAGTGTCGCTGATCCGTGTTGGGCAAACAGCAAGCCCCCGCGAGGAACTCGGCACAGCAGGCAGCTGCAAGGGTGGAGCACCTTAGACGGGGCTGTTCGGATACAAGGTCGCCATTAGGAAACACTGTCACCAGTAGAGACGATTTCTGAAACAGACTGTAACCAAAAAAAATTAGGAGCGCCACCGGAAGGACCTGCAACTGGAACACACGACCATGCACTCGGGGCTTTCGGAAGAAAAAGGAAAAAAAAAAAAAATTATTAGAAAAAACGCCCAACTGTGCGATGGGGTCACCTTCCGACCGGCCCCCCTGTGGGTGTGACAGGTCAGTCTCGCTGTCCAGCTCAGGCCACCACAGGTCACGAACGGACAGACCTACGGGCCTTTGGATAAACTGTTTCTCTGTGGAAGATATTTTAAATAAATTCAACACAAATTACGCATTTTATATATAAACGTATGGATATACGTTTATAATTTACATACTATTATCATTGTAGAAATACTATTATAGTTTTC
>NW_025793967.1:0-11764 GCF_021613505.1 Equus quagga | reverse complement strand
CCTAGAGGTACCGAGCCGTCCCACAGGACGCCCACAGCTCACGACCCCTGTGTCTCCGTCCCAGGTGTGGCCCCCAGTGGACCTGCAGCCGCAGGGAACTGGCAGTGACTGGCCCTGAGAGCCAAGGGCTGCACCAGCCCCGCCCTGACCCCTGGGCTGGTGCACAGCTGCCAGCAGGGCCACGTCCTAGGGCGGAGCTGAGGTGACACCGACCCGGTCACCTTGGCCAACCCAGTCAGGCCGCTTCCCCTCCCGGAAGAACAGGCCGGGTCCCCGTGGGGGCCGTGCAGCCTTTGTGTTCAGCCGGGCTGAGCAGAAACGGGGGGCGTCCGTGGTGCTAACAGCAACTGGGGTTCAGGGCTGTACACCCGCTCCGGGTGCCGGGAGCTGTGTCAAGGTCACCCGCTTTGTTAGAAGCAACCGACCCTGTCTCAAGGTCACCTGATTTGTGCCTGTCACCAGACGTGCCAGCGCCCCTGCCGGGGCTGCAGGGAGCCGGGCGGGGCCTGAGCCCGGGACCCCAAGAGTGGCCGGCCCCGAGATCCCACGGCCACGACAGTGCCCTTGCACCGTGGACCCACCCGCCCGAGGGAGCCCCCCACGATGCAAACAAAGCAAGGGCCCGGGGACACTCGGGGAAACGGACCAAGCATCCGTGGGGTCCCCGGACCCCCTGCTCTCCCGCTGTTGGCCCACCCGTCACGCAAAAACTGTGTTTAGGGGAGCGTGGTGGGAGACAGGGTGCACGGGTGCGGGCCCCACGCATCTTTACAGGGAGTTTATGCTTTAGGAAGCAAGAGGATTTCAAGATTGGAATTCTGGGCAGGGCCGCCTGGCCTGACCCACACCCTCCAGGCCCAATTCATTCATTCATCCAGCCATTCATGCATGCATTCATTCCGTCAGCAGATGTATTTGCCCTCCAGGACAGTCTGGATGCCTCACTGGGTCAAGTCGGCCCCCAGGAGTGTCGGGGGGACGGGATGGGACAAGGGGCTGTAAGGACCTCTCTCCCTCTTCACTCCACATCTCGGCGTCCTCTCCTTTCCCGTCTCAGGTGTGCAGTCGGCCTCGGGTCTCCCGGCCCAGGTACACTGAGTTCTGTTTCTCGAGTGCGCAGCCCCGCTGCCCTCCCAGGTCAGCCCAGTGGAGCAAAGGGGCCGCGTCACCCTCACACACACACACACACACACACGCAACGCTTTCTATGGAAAAAACATGTCCTGAACCCATTAGCAACCAGGAGACCTCATTCCTTCATGCATTCCTTCGCGCATTCATTCATTCATTCCAGAAGCATTCCCCCAGCACGGTCTGGTGCCAGGCCCAGGCGGCCAGGGACCCTCGGGCGCTCAGAGCCTAGTGGGCAGGGTGGCCGCTGGGAATGCAGGCGGAGCACAAGGAGGGGACGTGCGTCCCCGTGCCTGGGGGTTGGGGGGAGCAGATCACTCAGAGGTCAGCAGCCCCACCAGCACGAGAGGAATGTTCTAGTCTCCGGGACACAGGCTCTGAAACAGAAGCAGCTGGTGCCAGGGCCTCCCTGGAACCCCGGCCCCAGCAGACGCCAACCAGCTGGATCCTGCACGAACCGCTTGGGCGGGCTGGCCTAGGGACGGTCCTCGCCAGGGTCCGTCCCGCCCAGCAGGCTGATGCTGGGGACACAGGAAACATGGGGAGAGATGCTCTTCTCCCCACACACGGCCCGGAGCCTGATCCTCATCCCCCCCAGGACCTAGGGCTGCCCAGTTCTCATTCCAGACACCCTCAGGGACTGCAGGGGGTGCGGGGAGCCTCCAGGCGCCTCCTCTGCCCCCACCGCCCCGCTCCTGGTGAAGCCTCAAGAATGTGCCAGAACCTGCAAGGCCCCAGGGCCAGACCCTGACGCCCCTCCAGGGGTTTCTGGGCCCCGCACCCTCCCCCCGCACCTGCAGCAGGACCGGCCTCCTACCTGGGCAGCCCCAGGCGCCGCCCTCCCCGCCTCTCCCCGGAGGTCAGGGCAGGACGCGGAGGGCGTGCTCAAGGACACTGGGGACCCGGGAAACCTTGGTGCTGCTTACATGCCTGTGTGGTTTGCCACGATTGACCAAGTGACACTGCTACCGCTTGCGCATTTCGTTACAATTCCATAAACAGTTCCCAACATGTCAAGACAGCTGCAGTCTCAGCAGCTTCCCTGTGCCATGTGTGCATGAGTGCGTGTGCATGTATGGGGGTGTGTGCACAAGCGCGTGTGTGCATGAGCAGCGTTCACGAGAGCGTGTATGTGGGTGTGTGCGCGTGCATCTGTTTGCACGAGCGTGTGCCTGTATGTGGGTGTGTGCGAGTGCATGCACCAGGGCGTGCGTGCATGTGTGTGAATCTGTGCTCAAGCCTATGTGCACGTGCAGGAGCGCAGGAGTGCGCGTGTGAGCATGGGCCTGTGGCGAGCAGCACATGCCCCCTGCCCGTCTCGGAGCCCCCACGTCGCCGCGCCCGGCCTGGTGGGGAGGCCCGGAGGCTGCAGGCAGCTGGGCGCCGGCGGGAGAGACAGGACACCAGGCCCCCAGAGCGCGGCGCCCGAGGGCCGCCCGGCGTCACGGGGTCAGGGCTCGGGGTGCCGCGCGGTGGGGGTGGGTCGTCCCGGGGTCTCGTGCGGGCCCCGCGGACCGACACCAGGCCGGGGTCTCCCGCGCAGGGGGCGAGCACGCCCCGGACGGCAGGGCGGCGGGGGTCGTCTCAGGTGGAAGCGAGGGTGGGGGCTTGGGGTCGAGGGTCAGCGGGGCCAGCCCGGGGGTCGCGGCTGGGATCCGGGGGTCGCGCCCGGGGTCCGGGGGTCCGCGGGGCCAGCCCGGGGGTCGCGGCCGGGGTCTGCGGGTCCGCAGAGCGAGCCCAGGGGTCAGCGGGGCCAGGCCGGAGGTCACGGCCGAGGTCCGGGGGTCCGCAGGGCCAGCCTTGGGGTCGCGGCCGGGGTCTGGGGGTCAACGGGGTCAAGCCCGGAGAACACGGCCGGGGTTCAGGGGTCTGCGGGGAGAGCCCCGGGGTCGCGGCCGGAGTCAGGGGTTCCGCGGGGCCAGCCCAGGGGACTCGGCCGGGTTCCGGGGGCCTGCGAGGAGAGCCGGAGGACCCCTCAGACTCGCTGCCAGCCGCCGCCGCCGTCCGTCTCACTCGGCCGGGCCCCGGCTTGACCTTCACAAGGTCACGGCGGCCGCCGAGCCCCCGGCCCGCACCACGCATGGGCGGGGCCGGGCTCCCGACATGCCTCGAGGCGCGGCGCGCGGAAGAGGCGGGGCGTCAGCGGCCTCGCAGCCAATGGGCGCGGCGGACGGGGGCGCGGGGCGGGACGCGGCGCCAGTCCCGGCAGCCCACGGGGCCGCAGGGCGCGGGAAGGGGCGGGGCGTGGGCGCGCGCGGCAGCCAATGAGCGCGGCGGGCGGAGGCGGGGGCGGGGCGTGGGCACCTTAGCGGCTGCGCGCTGGCCGCCCCGTCCTTTCGGTCCCGGCGGCGGCAGGGCTGAGCCAGCGGCGCCCACCCTTCGGTTCTCCGCGTCCCGGCTCCGCTGTCCGCCCGCTGCGCCGCGCGCTCCGCCACCATGACGGAACAGGCCATATCCTTCGCCAAGGACTTCCTGGCCGGAGGCATCGCCGCCGCCATCTCTAAGACGGCCGTGGCCCCGATCGAGCGGGTCAAGCTGCTGCTGCAGGTGCGGGCGGCCTGGGGACGCCGGGACGAGGGGCCGGGCGCGGGGGAACTAGTCTGGGCGGGCTGCGGGCACCGGGACCCGCGGGCGGGCGGGCACCGGAAGTGGGAAGCCGCGCCGCTTTGTCCGCGAGCCGCCGACTTCCGGTGGCGGACCGGGTGCGCGTCACGTGGGCAGGGGAGCGGGCGCGCACGCGCTCTCCGCGCCGGGGACGTCCGCGCGTGCGCCCTGGGGACGACGAGCCCGGGTTCTGCGGTGCTCGCCGGAGGGCGCATGCGCGCGGGGTGGCCGCGTGGACCGAACCCGCGTGGGGGGGGGCTGGGCGGTGACCTTGGGTGCTCCGTGGTGTGGGGGGGGGGTCCTCCTAATGCCCTTGGGCATTACACATTTTTTTCTTCCCTTTTGTATTCTATTTGGTTAAGAACCAGAATAAACTATTTTGTAGTCTGGGACGTCGTTCCACGTGTTGTAACTTGTTAAGGAATGTATCGCGCTGTTAGCAACATTGTTGCAAGGTTTTCTTGCGACACTGTTGCAGCGACGGGCAGCTAATGACCTAAGAGAACGGGTTTCTCCAGGTGTGAGGTCTCCGGGCACCTCGGGCCACGTGCACGAGCTCGGTTTTCGGAGGACACACCCTCCCCCGGGGTGATGGTGGATCTTTGGCCAAGGCCCCCGTGTGACCCGGTCCCTCATCGTCCCCTCAGGTGCAGCACGCCAGTAAGCAGATCGCGGCCGACAAGCAGTACAAGGGCATCGTGGACTGCATCGTGCGCATCCCCAGGGAGCAGGGCGTGCTGTCCTTCTGGAGGGGCAACCTGGCCAACGTGATCCGTTACTTCCCCACGCAAGCCCTCAACTTCGCCTTCAAGGATAAGTACAAGCAGATCTTTCTGGGCGGCGTGGACAAGCACACGCAGTTCTGGAGGTATTTCGCCGGCAACCTGGCGTCCGGAGGGGCGGCCGGAGCCACGTCCCTCTGCTTCGTGTACCCCCTGGATTTCGCCCGGACCCGCCTGGCGGCCGACGTGGGAAAGTCGGCCACGGAGCGCGAGTTCAAAGGCCTGGGAGACTGTCTGGTGAAGATTACCAAGTCTGACGGCCTCCGGGGCCTGTACCAGGGCTTCAATGTCTCCGTGCAGGGCATCATCATCTACCGGGCCGCCTACTTTGGCGTGTACGACACGGCCAAGGGTGAGTGTGTCCTCCCGGTGCCACGGGCCTGGGTGGGGGCTTCCGACAACCGCCGGGTGTGGGTCCACCGTCCTGGAGGCTGGACGCCCGAGATCCAGGTGTGGGCAGGCCTCGTTCCTCCTGACGCCTCTTCTTGGTGTGTAGACATGTCTTCTCCCCGTGTCCTCACACGGTGCATCCTTGGTACTTTTCTGTGTCTGGTTACTTTTTTGTGGGGGGGGTGGGGGGGCGATCGGCACGTGATATGAAGCTTGACGTGTGTGACCTCTTTCTATTTTGATCGTTTTTTTTTTTTAAACATTCTGTGTTCGGATACAATCTCATTTTGAGGTCGTAGGGTTTGGGAATGCAATCTGCATTTCTGAGAGTGCATAGTTGAGTGTCTGAGGGTCAGGGCTCAAGGCTGCTTGGTCCTCTGCAGCAGGACAGCCTCGGGGGCAACCTGCATTTCTGAGAGTGCATAGTTCAGGGTCTGAGGGTCAGGGCTCAAGCCTGCTTGGTCCTCTGCAACAGGACAGCCTCGGGGGCGGCCTGCTCACTTGCCCAGCCTCCTCCATTTGCTGCCCTGGAGAGGTCAGTCCCCAGAGCTCAGCTGGCCTGTGGGCCTGCCCCTCTGTAGTTTGCAGGTGGCGTTCCTCATCCCAGGCCCTGTGGCCGACCCCATCCTGACCCTCAGCTTCACCTGGTCCTGGAGCTCCATGAGGAGCGCAGTGGGTGGTGGGGGTGCGGCTCTGGCCTGGGGCGGGGGCGGGGGCGTGCAGCCGCGGGGCCTGACGCCGGCGGTGACCCCACCACAGGCATGCTGCCCGACCCCAAGAACACCCACATCGTGGTGAGCTGGATGATCGCGCAGACGGTGACGGCCGTGGCGGGCGTGGTCTCCTACCCCTTCGACACCGTGCGCCGGCGGATGATGATGCAGTCGGGGCGCAAAGGAGGTAACTCGTGCAGCTCTGGGGGTGGCGGCTGGGGCCCCAGGGAGAAGGGACGCCGGCTCCTCGCATGGCCTGGTCTCAGCCCCCCAGGAGGCGTGCAGCCCTCACACAAGGCGCTTTGCCCCACCTTAGTCCGGCTTTGCAGGGGGCCTCATCAGACACGAGGTCCTTTTTCTGGGCAGCACTGCATTCGCGACCCTTGACCTCCTGTCTAGGGTGTGCAGGGGCCCTGCATGGACCCCGGGGTGGAGACGGGTCTGTGGAAGCTGGAACTCGAGTTTTGTGTGCTTCATCCCCATCCTCCCACTGCAGCCCCCAGGGGGGTCGTGACCCAGGGTCCTCCGCCTCCAGGAGGGCCTCTTTGCCCCCCGGATGGTCCAGACTCCAGGTTGCCCTGCTGGGGGGGTGTCCGGGGTTCAGCACCCGGTCCCGGGTTTTTTTGGTGGCTCTCCTCGCGCCTGTTCCCGGAAGACCCTCCCAGTGACCCCCACGTGTCTCTCCACCCCCCCGCAGCCGACATCATGTACAAGGGGACCGTCGACTGCTGGCGGAAGATCTTCAAGGACGAGGGGGGCAAGGCCTTCTTCAAGGGCGCCTGGTCCAACGTGCTCAGGGGCATGGGGGGCGCCTTCGTGCTGGTCCTGTACGACGAGCTGAAGAAGGTCATCTAGGCACCGGCCCGCCCCGCCGGACACGGGACCAACAGCAGCGCGTACAATACCTAACTCTTAACGGACCATTATCTTCCAGAAATTCCACTGTCCTCGTCCCGGCCGGACCCCGAGGAGCGGCCGGGACCAAGCTCTAGGCGGGGCTCCTCGTGGTCGAGACCATCGGCACGCCGGTTCCATGCATCGGTTTCTGGGGTGGGGACAGGGCAATCATGCCGTCTGCATGGGTCCACGGCCAGGCAGCTCCCGACGCACGGCCCCGGGTCCAGGTGCCTGTGGGACCCGCGTTGTGTTTAAGTATTTATTTAACAAAGGAATCATGTCTCCCATTTGTACTTAAGCACTATCTTTTTTTGCACAGCCGAATATCTGCGATTATGTTCTGTGTTGGGCGTTCTGCTGCAAAAGAATAAAACCGGGACACAGAGACCCCCGAGTGGTGGGCTGTTTTTTGGGGTGGGGGGAAGAAGACTGTCCCTGAGCCAACGTCCCGCGCTCATCTATTTTATGTGGGATGCTGCCACAGCATGGCTTCACGAGGGGTGCTGGGTCTGCACCCGGGATCTGAGCCCGTGAACCCCGGGTGGCCCGGGTGTTGGTCTGTTTTTGAACCGAGCAGCTTATTGGGGTGTGAACAATGGGGTGAGAGGCCACCCTCTGGACTTTGCACTAACCCCAACTCTTAAGGTTCTGGGGGTGGGGAGGAGATGCTGTGGTCTCCCGCTGGGAAGAGGCAGGAAGGAAACCGGGCCCCCGAGAGCCCATCTGCAGCCTGGCCTGTGCCAAGGCCCCCCCCCCCCCCCCCCCCCATGGATGGGGAAGAGAAACAGAAACTTGGGGGCCCTGGGACATCTGAGCTTCCCTGCCGCGAAACCTTTCAGCAAACACGCCTCCGCTCTCTGCACTTCCCTCCCGCCCGCCCCGAGCCCCCGGACCCCCCTCCATCCACCCTCGGAGCCTCAACTCACCCGGGAGCCCAGCGGTGCATCCCATCACGTGGCCCGTGCCTGCCCTGGGCCCCCCGCCCCCCACTTCGTTAGCGCCTCGCAAACATCTCCAGCTGGCCCCCGGGGGGTGCCCTGTGGGACATTCCGCACATCGGCCTCTTCTCCCTATTTAGCAAAAAGTCGGCGGATGGCAGGCAGTTCAAGCTGGCTTCCGCCCCTTAAGACCTTGGAACCTTAAGAATGCAAGCAAGCCAGAGAATCAGAGGTCCCTGCACAGCCCACGCTGCAGGCCAGCCCCCTCCTGGAGGCCAGGTTCCCGGATGCACAGGCGTCCTCTCTCCTGGGTTCACGGGTGGGCTGTCCTCCAGCGGGTCCGGGGGTGGCTCAGCGTCGGGAATTAATAACACCGTGGGCGGGGCGGCAGGCAGCGGGGGTCCCTCCTCTCCCCCCATCTCCGTCTCTGCACCCCCACCGAGGCCTCGCCGCCGGGACGCCCCCTGCCTGCTGCGCACGCGCCGCATCCCTGTGCGCGCCCCCACCCCCACCCCCACCCAGGGGTCGTGCGGAGCTGGCCAGGGGCCGGAGGGGCGCTCTCGTGCCATAAGCCACTTAACGTGCTTGGGAGGGGAAAACGCAGCAAGAAAACGCAATGCCCTCCGACACAGAGCTCAGGGAGGAGCACGTGCATGGATGCGTTAGTGGGACCCTGGGCGCAAAGTCCGGTCTCTCCTGGCGGCCTCGGGGCGACGGGCCGGATCCCACCTTCGGGGGGACCACCGAGAGGGTGGAAAACTCTTTTATTTACGAAATGAGCACGACACGACGTGGTTTTTTTTTTTTCTCTTTCTTCGTAGCGGCAGCTCCATGTACACAGCACTGGGGTGCCCCCCCCCCCGTCCCCGCACCCCTGGCACCCGTGTCCATCCATCCAACCGCGGCCAGGCCGTGCGGTGCCCCCCGAGGACGAGGCCCGGCCTCCAGCTTCACGTCTCCCCCACAACCTGCACCTCCGCCACCGGACACTCCTCCCGGGGGTCTCTGCCGGCCTCCCAGATCATCTGCGGGGACGCGGATGGGGCGACTCGCGCGCCGAGCTGTACACGGGGCGCTGGGCGCACCCGCAGCAGCCTCAGGGGCCGGCAGGGCCAGAACCACCACCCCTCCCAACCCCCCCCAACCCCCACCTCCCCCCAACCCCCCCTCCCCCCATCTCCAACTGGGCACCACGCCCCCCACGTGGGCTCAGGCCCCGCCCACCGGGGCGAGCACCTCGGGGGACCACCCCCCTGGTCACATCCTGGGCACCCAGTGGGGGCCCACAGACAAGCCTCCGGCTCCCCCGGCCGGGCTGTGCCCACCTCGCCCCCAGAACCAACCCCCCCCCCCACACCAGACCCGTACCAGCTTGTTCTGCAGGCTGTCACTCAGGGGGTCTTTCATGTGAGGGATGGGCGGGAAGATCTTCCGCATCAGCGAGTACCTGGGGGGAGACAGGCGTCCCCAACTCAGCAACCGGCAGCAGCGAGCCCGCGCGGGGCGCACGCGGCGTCCGCAGGAGGGCCACGGCCACGCCAGGCCGGAGGCAGGACTCGACCCTCCCCCCCGAGGGGTCTGTAGTGTCCGGCCCCCAGAGCCTAGACAACGCCCGAGCGAGTAATCATAGTCTTGGCGCGAGCTAAACCTCCTTGACCCCATCCCCCTGCCAGAGACCCTATAAAGATGGGGGCGGCCCCAGGCCCTTGTCATCACGGCAACGTGCCCTCCAGACAGCTGCCTCACAAAGCCCGTTGTCCCAGCTCGGGGCGCGGGGGTCCCACCCACTCCTAAAGCCCAGCCTTGGGCAGCCTGAAGGGGCTGGGAGGGTGGGGGCCACCAGGTGAGCACCCCGAGAAACACCCCAAGGCCAGGGCAGGGCTGGCATCACCGAGGAGTCTGTCACAATGCAAGTCGCTGGCCTGCCGCCCGCTGGGTGGGGAAGGACCCCCCCCCCAGAGCCACGTCCTGAAGGATGCTGGGGGCCAGGGAGTCTGCGCAAGGGGGCAAACAGTGGGGGCAAGCAGGGTGAGCCTGGCTGCAGCCCCCACGGGTGCTCGCGGTTCAGGGAGGGAGGAAGGGGGTGGGCGCCCCCGGGATGCTGCCTTGTGGGGTCCAGGATGGGGTTGCAGAATGACCCTTGCGGCCCCGGGAGGCCCGGGACGGGCGGGGGTGCGCACGCAGGGGGGTGGGGAAAGGCGCAGCGTCCGGTGTGCGTGGGGACCCCCCCGGGAAGCCAGGGCTCGAACCCGGGGCCGCGGGGCGCTCACTTTCTGCAGATCAGGACGAGGAGCCCCAGCGCGAGCAGCGGGCCCAGCGCGGTCAGCGAGGCGGTCAGCCAGACGCGGAGGCGCGCGCCCTCCTCCTCGGGGTCGCACACTAGGGAAAGGGGGCGCAGGGGGCGCGTCGGGCCGGGCCTGGGGTGGGGGTGGGGGGCCCAGGAGGGTGGTTTCACCCCAGCCGCAGGCGCTTCCGCGGGGGCCCCGGATGTGGAGGAGGCCGGCACGTGGAGCACCGTGCGCCTGGGGACGGCCGCCACCTGCGCGCCCACCCCCCTGCTCCCCCCAAAAGGACACTGGGCCTTGAGCGCCGACGCGGGGAGCCCTCTGGTCTGGCCAGGGCGCAGGACCCCCGGCCGCGGGAGGGATTTCAAAGGACTCGGGGGGCCTCCCCTCCCCGCCAGTGGTCCCCAGCCAGGCCCAGCGGGAAGGGGGCGCGGCCGGGCGGCCCTGGGGAGGCGCGTCCGCCCAGCAGTGGAGGGACCCCCTTGCACCCCGTCCTTCGCTCCCTCCAGGGCTGCAGCGTGGGTGTCCCACCCCCTCGGTGCTTGAATTTGATCCTGCGTCCATCCTGGAGTTTTTGCAATAATTTCGATTAAAAAAAAAAAAAAAAAAACCTATTGCATTAAAAGATTTGGGGCAAATAGTGAGCTCTTTGCCGCAGGGGCTGGACAGGCAACCCGCAAGAACAGCTGGGGCAGGGGGCTCAGAGTCTAGCAGCCAGGACAGGGGAACGTGAGGGGAAACTGAGTCCAGCGGGGGAACACAGCACGGAAGGGTGGGTGGGCCTCGTCTAATCAGTCGAAGGCCCCCAAGACAAAAGACTCCTATCTCCAAGGAAGAAGGAATTCTGCCTCCAGGCGGCCTTTGGACTCGAGCTGCTGGACGCTGGGAGCCGCCACACCAGGGCCGTCTGGGGGGACATCGCAGCAGCCACAGCGAGGAGGGCAGCTCGGGGTGGGCCCTCGGATGGAAGTGAGGGGACCGTGGTGCCAGAAAGGGGCCCGCGGCTTCCATGTGGTTATGAGTGCAAACTGTGCCCCCAAGAGTCCCGTCCATGTCCTGACCCCGGATGCCTCATTTGACCTCCATCCCCTCCTTAAAGACCCGTCTCCAAACACAGCCCCATCCTGAGGCCCTGGGGGTCAGGACCCCGACCTGTGAATTTGGGGGACACAGTTCAGCCCATCACAGACGGTCTTTGCAGGTGTGATGAAGGGAAGGATGGAGAGGAGGACTTCCTGGAGGAGGCGGCCCTGAATCAAGGATGGAGAGGAGGGCTTCCTGGAGGAGGTGGCCCTGAATCAAGGATGGAGAGGAGGCCTTCCTGGAGGAGGCGGCCCTGAATCAAGGATGCAGAGGAGGGCTTCCTGGAGGAGGCGGCCCTGGCAGAGCCCCCTTTGGGGGAAACAGACGTGGACGGAGCCCTGACCGGGGACGGGACCTACAGCGTCCAACACACACGACGGGGAGAGGGAAGGGTGCCCCGCTCACCAAAGTGCTTGGGGGCGCTCCACTCGCTCACGATTCCGGTGAAGTACCCACGGGCTCTTATCCTTACGGTGTAGGTCCCGGGATTGGGCATCCCGTAGGACGTTTCAAAGTCCTGTACCTGACAAGACAGGAAAGAAGAAAAAACCATCCCCCGTCGGCGGGGAGAGAAGGACGGGGCCCTGTCACCGGTTGGGTGGGTGCCCCCCAATTTCACAAGTGGGAGCCCCAGCCCTCAGCGCTTCGGAAGGGGACTTTCTCTGGAAATAGGGTCCGTGCAGATGCAATTATCTAGAGGACGTCGGATGGAGGGCAGTGGGCTCTGCTGCAACATGACCGCCGTCCCGAGAAGGAAGGGAAATTCGGGGACAGACACACACGCGGGAATAGGGCCGTGGGCCCAACCTGAGAAAGATAGGACCCCAGGGACCCAGGAATGAGACCGGATTTGGAAACAGGGTCTTTGCAGGTGTGATGACGGGAAGGATGGAGAGGAGGGCTTCCTGGAGGAGGCGGCCCTGAATCAAGGATGGAGAGGA
>NW_025793966.1:0-15865 GCF_021613505.1 Equus quagga | reverse complement strand
TATGGAGATTCCTCAAAAAGTTAAGAATAGAAATACCTTATGACCCAGCCATCCCACTACTGGGTATCTATCCTAAGAACCAGAAATCAGCAATTCCAAAAGTTCGATGCACCCCTATGTTCATCGCAGCATTATTCACAATAGCCAAGTCATGGAACCAACCTAAGTGCCCAGCAACTGATGATTGGATAAAGAAGTTGTGGTATATATATACAATGGAATACTACTCAGCCATAAAAAAGGACAAAGTCGTCCCATTCACAACAACATGGATAGACCTTGAGGGTATTATGTTGAGTGAGATAAGCCAGACAGAGAAAGACGAACTCTGTATGACTCCACTCCTAGGTGGTAGTTAACATATGGACAAAGAGAAATTATCGGTGGTTGCCAGGGGAAAGGGGGGTCGGGGGAGGGTGCTAGGGGTGAAGTGGTGTACCTACAACATGACTAATAATGATGTACAACTGTAATTTCACAAGGATGTTAACTTTCATAACCTTAATTAAAAAAATAAATAAAATAAAGACATTCTTACATAAACAAAGACTGAGTAATCTGTGGCCAGCAGACAAGCATTACAAAAAAAAGAATGAAACCGCAACTAAAGAAGTCCTTCAGGATAAAAGGAAATGACAGCAGGCAGTAACTGAAATTTTCACAAAGAAATAAAGAAATCTAATAAGATAATTATAAAGGTAAATATAAAAGACTCAATGAAAACATTTCTTCACTTAACTGATTTTAAAACTAACAGCAAAACAATAGTAAAACTGTATGGCTGGGCTTCTAACACAAATATATATGACAATAATAACATGCAAGAGGGAAAGGAAATGGAGCTAATCTGGATCAAAGATTCTGTATTACTGGTATTAAATTAGTATTAATATTAATTACTTTGTAATAAGTTATAACACATATTGTAACCCTTAAAAAAAACAAAAAATAGGGGCTGGCCCCGTGGCCAAGTGGTTAAGTTCGCGCGCTCCGCTGCAGGCGGCCCAGTGTTTCGTTGGTTCGAATCCTCGGCGCGGACATGGCAGTGCTCATCAGACCACGCTGAGGCGGCGTCCCACATGCCACAACTAGAAGGACCCACAACGAAGAATATACAACTATGTACCGGGGGGCTTTGGGGAGAAAAAGGAAAAAATAAAATCTTTAAAAAATATATATATATATATACATAGTTAAAAAAGAAATTAAAATGTGCACCAGAAAAATGTCTATTTAACACAAAAAAGGCAATAAACAAGGAGGAGAGGAACAAAAAGGACCATGAGATGTATAGAAAACAAATACGAAAATGGTTGATGTAAATCAAACCATATCAATAATTACATTAAGTATAAATGGGTTAAATACGCCAATCAAAAGGCAAAGACTGTCACAGTGGAAAAACAAGATCCAACTATATGGTGTCACAAGAGACACACATTAGAATCTAAGGTATAAAATAGATTGAAAGCAAAATTGTAAAACAAGATAAACTATGCAAACAATAACTGTAAGAGAGCTAGAGTGCCTATACTAAGACAAAAGAGTCACAAAAAACATCACAAGAGACAAAGAAAAACACTTAGTAATGATAAAAGGGTCAATTCATCAGGAAACTGTAACAATTATCAACACAACACATCTAACAAAAGAGCCCAAAAAATACATAAAACAAAAATGGACATAAAGGAAAAGAGAAATAGACAATTCAAAAATAACAGTTAGAGATTTCAATACTCTCTTCTCAATAATTGATAGACAAACTAGACAGAAAATCGCTAAGGATATGAAAGATTTAAACAACACTATCAATCAATCAACATTATGTAACTAACATCTAACATACTACTCAACAACAGCAGAATACACATTAGTTTCAAGTGCACATGGAACATTCTCCACAACAGAGACTATACTGGACCATAAAATAAGCATCAATAAATTTAAAATGATTGGCTCATACAATCCATGTTCTCCAACAACAAGAGACTTAAATTAGAAATCAACAGAAAAAATTTGGAAAAATCCACAAATATTTGGAAATTAAGCAACACACCTCTAAATAACCCACAGTCAAAGAAGAAATCACAAGGAAAATTAGAAAATATTTTCAACTGTGTAAAAATGGAAATGTAACATATTAGTGCAACTAAAGCAGTACATAGAGGGATTTATAGCTTTAAATGCTCATATTATGAACATTTTTCCAAAGAAGATATACAGATGGGCAACAGGCGCATGAAAAGATGTGCAACATCATTAATCATCAGGGACATGCACATCAAAACCACTACTTGCACCTGTTAGAATGGCTATATTTACCAAGACAAAAAACAGCAAATGTTAGAGAGGATATGGAGAAGAGAGAATCCTCATACACTGTTGTTGGCAAACTGGTGCAGAAACTATGGAAAATAGTATGGAGACTTCTCAAAAAATTAAAAATACAAATACTGTATGATCCAGCTATCCCACTACTAGGTATTTATCCAAAGAACATGAAATCAACAATTCAAAGAGATGTATACCCCTATGTTCACTGCAGCATTATTCACAGTAGCCAAGACGTGGAAGCAACCCAAGTTCCCATCAGCTGATGAATGGATAAAGAAGATGTGATATATATATACACAATGAAATGGTATATATATATATACACTCAGCCATAAAAAAAGACAAAATCGTTCCATTTGCAACAACATGGATAGATATTGGGGACGTTACATTAAGCGAAATAAGCCAAACAGAGAAACATAAACAGCACATGATTTTACTCATGTGGAAGATAAACAAACATATGGATAAAGAGAACAGATTAGTGGTGACCGGAAGGGAAGGGGGTTGGGGGGTGGGCAAAAGAGGTAAAAGGGCAGATATATATGGTGACAGATAAAAATTAGACTATTACTGGTGAGCATGATGCAGTATATACAAAAGTTGATAAATAACAAGGTACACCTGAAATTACACAATGTTGTAAACCATTATGACCTCAATAAAATAAATGAAAATAAATAAAGACCAAAAATAAATGGCAATATTGGAAAAGAAGAAAGAGCTCAAAATCAATAACCCACGTTTCCACCCGAAGAAACTAGAGAAAAAGAGCAAAGTAAACCCAAAGTAAGCAGAAGGAAGGATATAATAAATATTAGAATGGAAATCAATAAAGTAGAAATTAGAAAAACAATAGAAAAAAATATATCAATAAAACCAACACTCTTCTTCGAAAAGATGAACAAAACTGCCACGCCATTAGCTTGACTGATCAAGGGAAATAGAAAGAAAAAACAAACTACCAAAATAAGAAATGAAAGAGGTGACATCCCTCTTGACCCTATAGAAATTGAACTTAGATGAAAGTGACCAATTCCTAAGATGGCTCAAATTAATGAAGGAAGAGAAGGAGAGAGTAAGAGAAGAAGGCAGGGAGGGAGAGGGAAACAGAAAGGAAAAAGAAAAGAAAAGGTCTGAATAGACCTATACCAAATACAGAAATTGAAACAGTATTTGGAAATCCTCCCATTAAGAAAAGCCAGTCAGATAGCCTCACTGGTGAAATCTATAAAACATTTAATGAAGGAATAATACCAATCCTTTATGAACTCTTCCAGAAAACACAGAAGGAAATATTTTCCAACTCATTCTATGAGGTCACTATTACCCTGCCACTAAAGCCAGACAAAGCCATGCTATAACATGGATGAAGTAGAAAAACATTATTCTAAGATACGGAAGCTAGACTCAAAAGACTACATATTGTACAATTCCATTTATAAAAATGAGCAAAAAAGGGCAACTTTATAGAAACAGAAAGCAGATGAGGGTTACCCGGAGCTGGGAGAGGGAGCAGGAATTAACTGCAAATTGTCACGGGAATACTTTCAGGGTGATGAAATATTCTTAAATTAGACTGTAGTTACATATCTCTTCAATATCACTAAAAATCATTAAATTGTACACAATACAGGTGGATTTTTTCTATGTAAATTATACTTCAATAATCCTGTTTAAAAAAACATTGGCTCATTGACTAAATCAACAACCTTTAGCAAACTGATCTAAGTAAAAGAGAGAGAACTGGGAACTTTAAAATGATTATCACTGTAACTCTCACAGACATTAAAAGAATTTTCAATGAATATTATAAAGAACATTATGAACAAATGTAACTTAGATGAAATTCCAAAATTTCTTGAAAAATACAATCTGTCAGAAAAAAATGTATAGAAAACCTGAATAGCTTATATCTATTTTAAAAATTGAGTTTAGGGGCTGGCCCAGTGGTGTAGTGATTAAGTTCATGTGCTCCACTTCGGCAGGCTAGGGTTTGCAGGTTCAGATCCCGGGCACAGATCTACACACTGCTTGTCAGGCCATGCTGTGGCAGTGTTCCTCATATAAAATAGAGGAAGACTGACACAGATGTTAGCTCAGGGACAATCTTCTTCAAGCAAAAAGAGGAAAATTGGCAACAGATGTTAGCTCAGGGCCAATCTTCTGTACCAAAAAAGGAGTGAAAAATTGAGTTTACCAAAAACCTACACATGAACAAAACACGAGTCCCAGATGGTTTCAGTAGTGAATTCTATAAACATTTCAGGAAGAAATAACACCATTTTCATACAAACTCTTTCAAAAAATAGGGTAAGAGACCCTACTTCCAAATGAGGCCAAATACCTTGACAAAACCATTGTGGACATTCCTGGTAACAACATTACCAGTATTACCCTGATACCCCAGACAAAGACATATAAACATGAAGAAAACTGCAGACCAATATCCTTCATGAATAGACACAAAAATTCTTAATAAAAATATTAGCAAATTTAATACACATAGATCATGACCATGTAGGATTTATCACAGGCATGCAAAGTTAATTTAACATTTAAAAATGAACCTATTTAATTTACCCACATTAGCAATGTAAAAAAGAAAAGTCACACTCAACAGATGTAGTAAAAAGCCTTTCACAAAATTCGCTATTTTTAAAATTGCAGTACACTGAAAACAGAAGGAACTTTCTTAGTCTAATTGAAGGCACCCATGAAAATTCTACAGCTAACATGATATCTAGTGTTGAAAGACTAAATGATTTTCCCCTTAGATGGGAATAAGGCATTGCAATATGACAAGAAACAAAAAAGAAGACAGAAAGAAGTAAAACTGTTTCTACATGCAGATGACATAATTGCCAAAAAAATCTGAAAGCAACTACTAAAACTAATAAGTAAGCAAGTGCACAAGATATAAGGCCATTATAAAAAATATATACTAGAAGTAAATGGGAAAATGAAATTTTAAACAATTATTTCCTTAAAAATAACATCAAAAAATACAAAACGCTTAGAAGCAAATTTGACAATAAGTGCAAGATCAACCACTAAAGGGGCTGGCCCAGTGGCACAGCAGTTAAATGTGCATGTTCCACTTCTCGGCGGCCCGGGGTTCACCGGTTCGGATCCCAGGTGCAGACATGGCACCACTTGGCAAAAGCCATGCTGTGGTAGGTGTCCCACGTATAAAGCAGAGGAAGACAGGCATGGATGTTAGCTCAGGGCCAGTCTTCCTCATCAAAAAGAGGAGGATTCACAGTAGCTAGCTCAGGGCTAATCTTCCTCAAAAAAATAAAATCAAATAAATAAGAAATAAAATAAAAAGATCAACCACTAAAAACTACAAAGCACTGCTGTGATAAATTAAAGAGGCCTTAAATAAATGAAGAGGTATACCATGTTCATGGATTGAAAGACTCAATATTGTTAAGATCTCAATTCTCACAAACTGTTCTACAGATCCAACAGCATCTCAATCATAATCTCAGCAAGTTTTTTTGCAAAATTTAGCAAACTGATTCTAAAGTTTTGAAGAATATGCAGAAAACAATCTTAAAAAAATAAAACTAGAATATTTACACAACCTGACTTCAAGAACTGCTCTTATGCTAGGTTATCAAAACAGTGAGTTATTGGAATTGAGTAGAGAGAACAGAAATAGACCCACACTTATATACAGTCAATTAATTCTAAACAAAGGCACCAAATGTATGCAAGCAATGCAATGGAGAAAAGAAAGTCTTTTCAACAAATAGCACTGGAACAATTGGACATCCATGTGCAAAACAAGAACCCAAACATGTAGTTTACACCATACATAAAAATTAATCCAAGATGGATCAGGGACCTCTCTGTAAAAGCAAAAACTATAAAGCTTTTAAACAGGAGAATATCTTTGTGACTTTAGGGAAGTAAAAGTTTCCTTATATAGGACACAAAAAGAAATAACCTTAAAAGAAAAAGAAAAATCTATAAATTAGACATCATCAAAATTAAAAATTTCAGTTCCTTAAACGATACCACTAAGGGTTTGCGCACTCCACTTCAGCGGCCCAGGATTTCCCCGGTTCGGATCCTGGGTGTGGACATGGCACCACTCATAAGGTCATGCTGTGGCGGCACAGGACAACCAGAGGTACTCACAACTAGAATATACAACTATGTACCGGGGGACATTGGGGAGAATACAAAAAAAACAAAAAGGTACCACTAAGAAAATGAAAACATGAGCTGTAGACTGGGAGAAATTATTCATAAAACACACTACAAAAGACTTGTATGCAATACATTTTAAAACCTTTTAAAAACCAATAATAAAAGGACAAACACCCCAATTTTTTTAATGGACAAAAAATTTAAAGGGACATCACAAAGAGAGATAAAAAAGGCAAATGAACAAATGGAAAAAATGCTCAAAATCATTAGTTCTCAAGGAAATACAAATGAAAATTACAATAAAATACCATTAAGAACCCACCAAAATAGCTAAAATTAAAAATTATGACAGCACTAAAAAATAAAAAGAGAAGCTATCAAAACTCTCATATTAACAGTGAGAGTATAAAACTATGCAACTGTTATGGGAAAAAAGACTGAAATTTTCTTCTAAAATTAAATAAATAACTACCCTATAAACAAGCAATTCCACTCATATATTTACCGAAGAGAATTTAAAACATGGGTTCACAAAATAACTTACACGAGAAAGTTCACAGCAGCTTTATATAACAGTCCAAAACTACAAACATCTCAGGTGTTCACCAATGAGAGAATCTCTAAACAAACTGATATATTCAAACAAATACAATATTACATGGAAATAAGACATAACTAATGCCTGATACACAAAGTAATACAAATGAATCTCAAAATATTACACTGCTTCTCCTGCACACGACCATTTTATAATAACAAAGATTGGATGGACCATTCCCCACCTTAAGGAATTTTTCCAGAAAACTGAAAAAGAAAAATATAAGAATCAATTGTTTTCAGAAATTTAATATCAGCCCATACAGGACTGTGATTCCCCAAGGGAAGGAAAACAAATGAGGTAAGCCCTACATTGCCCCAGCTTACAGCATGGAGGCCATTTCCAGGCCATGATACGTAGAAGGGGACTCCAAAGAAAGCCTGGGAGTGAAGGAGACTGAGATCAGACTTCATGGCTGTCAGGGTAGCTATAATTTGCAGCGTAGATTACCGGACAGGAAAACGCTACAGAAAGAAAACTCTAAAGCAGGAGTCAGCAAATGTTTTCTGTAAAGGGCAGATATGTATTTTAGGCTTTGCAGGTCATATGATCTCTCAACCCATAACTACTCAACCCTGCCATTAAAACAGGAAAACAACAAAGACAATACATAAATGAACAAGTATGGCTTGTTCCAATAAATCTTCAGTTACAATAATAGGTGGTAGGTGGGACTTGGCCTGCAAGTTGTAATCTGCCCACCTCTGCTCTGGAGATCTGCAGTGGTGCCTTAACTTTTCCCTGGGTAATGATCTGCACATGAGAGTGTAAACTACTCAAAGTACAGAAAATACCCTGGAAAGCAAAAAGATCAATCAATTCCCAAAGCTCACACAGGACTAGAACAGTTCACATTCTCAATAAACAAGGTAAAAAGGCTTCTCAATACATGGGGGGCATCAGGCAGAGTCCTCAAAATGGTATCACCTTGAAAGTGGAGCCAAACTAGCCTAACGTTCAAGTCTGCTTTTATAAGCCGTAACAATGCTTGAAAGCAATCCTTGTAAGGATATAACAGATTATAGGTAACTATATCCCAAAAGTCTGAAAACATTTAATGGAATACCATAAATTTCCAGATATTTAAAAACAAGGCAGAAATATATGACCCACATCAGGAGAAAAAAAATCAGTCAATAGAAGCAGACAGAAATGAACAGAGGTGACAAAATTAGCAGACAATGATGTTAAAACTATGCTGTTATAAATATGCTCCACATGTTCAAGACAGAGAAAAACATATAAACATGATGAGAAGAGAAACAGAAGATGTGAAAAAGACCCAAATGGAATATGTAGAGATTTAAAACACATACTACCTGAAACGAAAAATATAACAAGAGGGATAAACAGCAGATTAAACATAAGTGAAGTAAAGATCAGTAAACTTGAAGGCATAGCAATGGTAGCTACCCAAAGCACAAAGAAAATAAGACCAGAAAAATAATAAAGCATTGACGTACTGTGTAACAATATCAAAGAGTAAAACCTAGATGTTTCAATTACAAATTGAAGTACTCCTTCATTTTATTATTTTTAGTAGTCACTTTCAGATCTTTTCAGGCAATCATATCATCTACATATAGAGACAGTTTAACTTCTTCCTTTCTGCCTTTTCTTTCTTTTTCTAGCCATACTGCAATGCCTTGTTCCCCACCACAGGGGGAAATCATTTAGTCTTTCAACACTATATATCTGGTTATTTTCTTGGCCTTGATTTCAATTATCCAAGAGGAAGGTGGGAGGAGGGGGAAAGAACAAAAAAATATATGAAGAAATAATGGCCAAAATTTTTCCAAATTTGATGAAGGTAAATTTAAACCCAACCATAACAATAATTACCTTAAAACAATAAATAAAAGGAAGCCTGTCAGATTTATTGAAAAGGCAAGATTCAATTGTATATATACTGTCTTTAAGAAAGCAACTCATACCATGAAAACACTAATCAAAAAAGCTAGAGTAGGGGCTGGCCCCGTGGCCAAGTGGTTAAGTTCACGCGCTCCTATTTGGCAGCCCAGGGTTTTGCTGGTTCAAATCCTGGGCGTGGAGATGGCACCATTCATCAAGCCATGCTGAGGCGGCATCCCACATGCCACAACTAGAAGGACCCACAACTAAAAATACACAACTATGTACTGGGGGGCTTTGGGGAGAAAAAGGAAAAAAAAAAAAAAAAATCTTAAAAAATAAAGCTAAAGTAGTTACATTAACATCAGAAAAAGCAGTAGAACAAAGAATATTACCAAGAATAAAGACGGATATTTCATAATAACAACGATGTCAAAGTATCAAAAGCATAAAACAATTCTACATGTCTATGCAACTAAAAACAGAGCTTAAAAATATATAGCACAAAACTGATTTTTAAAAATCCACACTGAGAGAAGAGCCAAGATGGCGCCGTGAGTAGTCCTCTTTGTCTCTCGCCCTTCGAGTCTACAATTATTTGGACACTTATCGCTTGACAAAGGATATCCAGACAGCATCTCAGGACGTCTGAGACACACACGCGACTATACATCGGAAGGCGGATGGACTTTCCTCCGGGAGGAGGTGGAAATAGGTGAGGGCTCTCCGACCCCGACGGGCAGCCTGGTACCCGCAAGCGGCTTTCTTCCAACGGACGCCCCCAGAGGATCCACGCACGTCTAGGGCAGGAGCGAGAACACAACAGAGGAGCGACGCTGGAAACAGGTGACCAGAACCCTACCTAAACCCCCTGCAATTACTCCTAAACGCAGAGGGAAACTTTGGAGTTGCACACCTGAGCCCGCGGGGAGAGTCTCTCCCCGCCATTGGCGGGGGGATCCAGCCTGGTGCTCGGGGCGCCCGGAGGGTCCCAGAGAGAGACACGGAGGGCACGGAGATCTCCTAGCTGCCGTTGCCCGCCCCGTGGGGCTAGGGATTGCCGGAGATCTCGGAGAGGACCGGGGCCGGGGGAACTTTCAAAAGGCCGGTCCTGCGACCCGGAGGGGAAACGCCGGAGCTCCGCCCGGGCAGCAGACAAAACTCTCTGTCTGCCATTAGCAGAGGGGCCACGCTGAGCATTCACGGCTCCGGCAGAGGCCCGGAGAGAATCCCAGAGGGCTGGGCGACCCCCAGCTGCCGTTGCCCGCCCCGTGGGGCTAGGGATTGCCGGAGATCTCGGAGAGGACCGGGGCGGGGGGAACTTTCAAAAGGCCGGTCCTGCGACCCGGAGGGGAAACGCCGGAGCTCCGCCCGGGCAGCAGACAAAACTCTCTGCCTGCCGTTAGCAGAGGGGCCACGCCCAGCATTCACGGCTCCGGCAGAGGCCAGGAGAGAAGCCCTGAGGGCTGGGCGACCCCCAGCTGCCGTTGCCCGCCCCGTGGGGCTAGGGATTGCTGGAGATCTCAGAGAGGACTGGGGCTGGAGAGAGTTCCAGAGACCCAGCTTAGTAGCCTAGGGGGAAACCCTACAGGCTCACAGCAGCCTTAGGGAAAGCCTCTGCACAGCACCAATAGAAGGCACCCAGCCGCCAGCCACAAGGCTGGAAGACCCCAGGGCAAAAGCAGCATAGCTAGGTGTACTAACCACAGACTGTAGAAGATGCCAATAGCTATCCTGCGACCTATAGAGGACAAGTGAGATTTGGTGGGTGCCGACAGCAACGGAGCGACAAATATAAGTGATCCCACCCCTGGCTGCTGGAAAAGCCCATAACACCGTTGCAGACCCCAAGGAGAGAGCACATCTAGGTGGGTTGCAACAGTAGGCACCTGCAGCCTGAAGCCCCCCTGTGACGGCCCCCACGGCAGAGGAGGGAATCCAAAGGGCCACTGTGGCTACGAAGAGGGGCCCAGGCCCAGTTAACAACTACGGACAGGATTCCTGGTTGGTGAAATATAAACAGCTGCTCCTCCCTCCGCAGCAGCTGAAACAAGTGAAAGGAGCAACTAAACTCTATTCCCATGCGGAGGCACAAATCAACAACATCAAGCAATATGAAAAAATACATTAAATCTCCAGAACAGAAAGAAAGCAACAAATACACAGAAAACAATCCCAAAGAAAATGAGATGTATAACCTAAATGACGATGACTTCAAAACAGCCATCATTAAGATTCTCAATGAGTTAAGAGAGAATTCTGACCGACAACTCAACGAGTTCAGGAGCTATGTTACAAAAGAGTTTGATACGATTAAGAAGAACCAAACAGAAATATTGGAAATGAAGAACACAATAGAGGAGATTAAGAAAAATCTAGATGCTCTGAACAGTAGGGCTGATAATATGGAGGAAAGAATTAGCAATTTGGAAGATGGCAATATAGAATTGTTGCAGGCAGAGGAGGAGAGAGAAGCAAGACTTAAAAGAAATGAAGAAACTCTCCGAGAATTATCAGACACAATTAGGAGATGCAACGTAAGGATTATAGGTATACCAGAGGGAGAAGAGAAGGAGAAAGGGGCAGAAAACCTATTCAAAGAAATAATGGCCGAGAACTTCCCAAATCTGGTGAGGGAGATGGATCTTCAGGTGACAGAAGCCAATAGATCTCCAAACTTTATCAATGCAAGAAGACCAACTCCACGGCATATAGTAGTGAAGCTAGCAAAAGTCAACGACAAGGAGAAAATATTAAGGACAGCCAGGCAAAAGAAACTAACCTACAAAGGAACTCCCATCAGGCTATCAGCAGATTTCTCAGCAGAAACTTTACAGGCTAGAAGAGAGTGGAATGATATATTCAAAAATCTGAAGGACAAAAATCTACAGCCGAGAATTCTCTACCCAGCGAAAATATCCTTCAAATACGATGGAGAAATAAAAACTTTCCCAGATAAACAAAAATTAAGGGAGTTCATTGCCACAAAACCTCCTCTTCAGGAAATCCTCAGGAAAACCCTCATTCCTGAAAAATCCAAAAAAGGAAAGGGGCTACAAAACCAAGAGCAGAGGAGATAAGTAGAAGGACAACAACAGAGAGTAGCAGCTCTACATCAGAACAGATTAAACCATGGGACGAGAAACAAAGGAAACTGAAAAAAACCGGAAAACAAGACACAAAATGGGAGTGGTAGGCCCCCACGTCTCAATAATCACTCTAAATGTAAATGGATTGAACTCCCCAATCAAAAGACACAGAGTGGCAGGATGGATCAAAGAACAAGATCCAACAATATGCTGCCTCCAGGAAACACACCTCAGCCCCAAAGACAAACACAGACTCAGAGTGAAGGGATGGAGAACAATACTCCAAGCTAATAATGAACAAAAGAAAGCAGGTGTCGCTATACTAATATCAGACAAGGTAGATTTCAAAGCAAAACAGATAAAGAAAGATAAAGAGGGACAGTATATAATGATAAAAGGGACTCTCCACCAAGAAGACATAACACTTATAAATATATACGCACCCAACACAGGAGCACCAAAATTTGTAAAGCAACTCTTAATAGAACTAAAAGAAGACATCAACAACAATACAATAATAGTAGGGGACCTCAACACACCATTAACACCAATGGACAGAACATCCAGACAGAAAATCAACAAGGAAATAATAGAATTAAATGAAAAATTAGACCAGATGGACTTAATAGATATATATAGAACACTTCATCCAAAAACAGCAGGTTACACATTCTTCTCAAGTGCACATGGAACATTCTCAAGGATTGACCATATTTTGGGAACCAAAGCAAACATCAATAAATACAAGAGAGTTGAAATAATATCAAGCATCTTTTCTGATCATAACGCTATTAAACTAGAAATCAACTACAAGAAAAAAGCAGAGAAAGGTGCAAAAATGTGGAGACTAAACAACACGCTTCTCAACAAACAATGGATCATTGAAGAAATTAAAGAAGAAATCAAATATTATCTGGAGACAAATGAAAATGAGAACACGACATACCAAATCATTTGGGATGCAGCAAAAGCAGTCCTAAGAGGGAAATTCATCGCAATACAGGCTCACCTCACTAAACAAGAAAAAGCTCACGTAAGCAACCTCAAACGACACCTAACAGAACTAGAAAAAGAAGAACAAACAAAACCCAGAGTCAGTAAAAGGAGGGAAATAATAAAAATAAGAGCAGAAATAAACGATATTGAAACAAAAAAGACAATAGAAAGGATCAACGAAACAAAGAGTTGGTTCTTCGAAAGAATTAACAAAATTGACAAACCCCTAGCCAGACTCACCAAGAAAAGAAGAGAGAAAGTGCAAATTAATAAAATCAGGAATGACAGAGGAGAAATCACAACAGATACCAATGAAATACAAGAGATCATAAGAGAATACTATGAAAAACTATATGCCAACAAATTGAACAACTTGGAAGAAATGGACAAATTCCTAGACTCATACAATCTCCCCAAACTGAATCAGGAAGAAATGGAGAATCTGAATAGACCAATCACAAGTAAGGAAATAGAAACGGTAATCAAAAACCTCCCCAAAAACAAGAGTCCAGGACCAGACGGCTTCTCTGGAGAATTCTACCAAACATTCAAAGAAGACTTAATACCTATTCTCCTCAAACTGTTCCAGAAAATTGAGAAAGATGGAGAACTCCCTAACACATTCTATGAAGCCAACATCACTCTGATCCCCAAACCTGACAAGGACAACACAAAGAAGGAGAACTACAGGCCGATATCACTGATGAACATAGATGCAAAAATCCTCAACAAAATTTTGGCAAACCGATTACAGCAATACATCAAAAAGATTATACACCATGATCAAGTGGGATTTATACCAGGGACACAGGGATGGTTCAACATCCGCAAGTCAATCAACGTGATACACTACATCAACAAAATGAAAAACAAAAACCACATGATCATCTCAATAGACGCAGAGAAAGCATTCGACAAGATCCAACACCCATTTATGATAAAAACCCTCAGTAAAATGGGTATAGAAGGAAAGTACCTCAACATAATAAAGGCCATATATGATAGACCCACAGCCAACATCATACTCAATGGACAAAAGCTGAAAGCCATCCCTCTGAGGACAGGAACAAGACAGGGGTGCCCACTTTCACCACTCCTATTCAACATAGTACTGGAGGTGCTGGCCAGAGCAATTCGGCAGGAAAAAAAAATAAAAGGAATCCAAATAGGTAACGAAGAAGTAAAACTCGCGCTGTTTGCAGACGACATGATCTTATACATAGAAAACCCCAAAGAATCCACAGAAAAACTATTAGAAATAATCAACAACTACAGCAAAGTAGCAGGGTATAAAATTAACGTGCATAAATCAGTAGCATTTCTATACACTAACAATAAGCTAACAGAAAAAGAACTCAAGAACTCTATCCCATTCACCATCGCAACGAAAAGAATAAAATACCTTGGGATAAACTTAACCAAGGAAGTGAAGGATCTATACAATGAAAACTACAAGACTTTCTTGAAAGAAATTGACGATGACATAAAGAGATGGAAAGACATTCCTTGCACATGGATTGGAAGAATAAACATAGTTAAAATGTCCATACTACCTAAAGCAATATACAGATTCAATGCTATCCCAATCAGAATCCCCAGAACATTCTTCACAGAAATTGAACAAACAATCCTAAAATTCATATGGGGGAACAAAAGACCACGAATTGCTAAAGCAATCTTGAGCAAGAAAAACAAAGCCGGCGGAATCACAATCCCCGATTTCAAAACATACTACAAAGCTACAGTGATCAAAACAGCATGGTACTGGTACAAAAACAGGTCCACAGATCAATGGAACAGAATTGAAAGCCCAGAGATAAAACCACACATCTATGGACAGCTAATCTTCGACAAAGGAGCAGAGGGCCTACAATGGAGAAAAGAAAGTCTCTTCAACAAATGGTGCTGGGAAAACTGGACAGCCACATGCAAAAGATTGAAAATCGACCATTCTTTTTCACCACACACCAAAATAAACTCAAAATGGATCAAAGACCTAAAGATTAGGCCTGAGACAATAAGTCTTTTGGAAGAGAATATAGGCAGTACACTCTTTGACATCAGTTTCAAAAGAATCTTTTCGGACACTGTAACTCCTCAGTTGAGGGAAACAATAGAAAGAATAAACAAATGGGACTTCATCAGACTAAAGAGCTTCTTCAAGGCAAGGGAAAACAGAATTGAAACAAAAAAACAGCTCACTAATTGGGAAAAAATATTTACAAGCCACTTATCCGACAAAGGGTTAATCTCCATAATATACAAAGAACTCACACTGCTTAACAACAAAAAAACAAACAACCCGATCAAAAAATGGGCAGAGGACATGAACAGACATTTCTCAAAAGAAGAAATGAATACGGCCAATAGACACATGAAAAGATGTTCATCATCGCTAATCATCAGGGAAATGCAAATCAAAACTACACTAAGATATCACCTTACCCCCGTTAGATTGGCAAAAACATCCAAAACCAAGAACGACAAATGTTGGAGAGGTTGTGGAGAAAGAGGAACCCTCATACACTGTTGGTGGGAATGCAAACTGGTACAGCCACTATGGAAAACAGTATGGAGATTTCTCAAAAAGTTAAAAATAGAAATACCCTATGACCCAGCCATCCCATTACTGGGTATCTATCCTAAGAACCTGATATCAGATATCTCAAGAGTCCGTTGCACCCCTATGTTCATCGCAGCATTATTTACAATAGCCAAGACGTGGAACCAGCCTACATGCCCAGAAACTGATGATTGGATAAAGAAGATGTGGTATATATACACAATGGAATACTACTCAGCCATAAAAAAAGACGAAATTGGCCCATTCACAACA
>NW_025793965.1:0-10297 GCF_021613505.1 Equus quagga | reverse complement strand
AAACTGGGAAGAGTTGGGCACCTAAGCTGGGGTTTTTGGGAGATGTGAGGATTAGGCCAGGATGGCCACGCCGAGTGGAGGCTGAACACTCGGAGCTCTGGTCCTGCCTCTGCTTCAGTCAGAATAGCAACACTTTTATTTGTTTCATAGTTCAAAGTTGTGGGTAAGATTTCCTAAGAAAAGCATTTGAAAAACCTTGCTGTCAAGCAATGAGGGTCAAAAGGGGTCTATGAGGAACAAGAACAGGGGGAGATGTCTGGACAGGAAGTTCTGAGGCCCCTACATTGTTCCAAGAAGGCATCGCTACCTTGCTGACATGAAAATCAGGGTTTGGCTGTAGTCACAGCAGAGAAAGGAGCAGTGACCTTGTGTGAAGAATCGAAGAGAAGGGACTGATTTAGGATACTATTTGACATAATAATTTGTGTTTCTCTCTGTATTTCCCCCTTCTTTCCCCCCACCCCTTTTCCCAAGTGGGTGCTAAGTTTCCTTACCTTAGGAGAGCTTGTGTCAAGGTGGAAAGCAGAAGCTGCCTACGATGCACTTTTCTTCCAGACTTTTGTTTTCCTCACCCGTGCCGCCATCTTGAACCCCTCTCGGCAGGTCTCACCTAATTGATGCAATTATGTTGTGTCTTTGGATACAATGGAAGGGAGTGGAGGGAAGATTTCTGTAAACTTTAGGGGATGAAAGACTGGAGGTCTTTAACATCAAGGCTCTAAAAGAGACGGTAAGATCTCAGAAGACAATAGCCCTTTGTGCATGTGAGACTTTGGATCCAAGCTATATATATACATAATCTCAAATGTAGTGTGAAAGGATGAACCTGCCTCCCTCTGGAGGCTGTCAGGATACTTGGTAGTTTTCCTCAGCCACCACGAGAGCCCAATCTCCCAGGTTACCCATTGTCACCTTGACCCTTAATGACCATATTCTTCTGCCCCACCCTGTGCACTTCCCTGCCTCTTTGCTGCCTCCCTTTTGTTATGCCTTCAGAACTCTCAGGTTATCATTATCTAATGCCTCTGTGTCCTCAGCATCTTCTCTGAGTGCTGTATTTTTACCCTAAAAGAAACAAGCTGTCCCCTGATGATATCGCTTGCTCTGCAGACTTCTTGTGTGAAGCTTACATCTCTCATAAATCACAGCCTGGAAGTCGAGAATGTGCCCTTCATATTTCCTTCTGCTGACTCCAAACTATTTCTTCTCTATCTTAAAAAAAAATCTCCTCCTTCTAGTTTTAAAATAGTAGAATAGGGAAGCATGTCTTCTGTGCTTGCATTTAAGAAAAAGGAGAATAAGAAACAGAAAACTTACATTCCATCTTAAAGAACACTAGGAGATATTTGTAACTCTGAACCGTAATATTTGAGGAAGAGATGTCAAAAGTGGTAAAAGTCACAGCGGGGTCCTTCCATCAAGAGAGGATGTCTTTGGCAGCTGATCTCAGTCAGGGCTTTCAGAGCAGTTCTTCAGTCAGTGACACACCCTTCAGGACAAAGCTTTGTTGTTTTACTTAAGATTAAGTTCAAGCGAGTCTAAGAGAATGTCCAAAATAGAAGATAGAAGTCTATTTCCTTCTCACATCAGAGTAGTCTGGAGCTTGCTGTTCAGAGCCGGTGTCGTGTCTCCACTATTAATCAAGAAATTGGATTTTCTGCTTTCTGGCCCCACCATCCTGTGTGTGGCTTCCATCTTTACGGTGACCTCTCGATCCAAGAGTTTGCTGGAGCATCAGCGATTGCGTCTTTATTCCAGGCAGTAGTAGGGGAATTAACAAAGCTTTCTCCAGGTTTCTATATTCTTTTTATAGAGACTTTTGTTAAAAAGGAGACAACAGGCCCGAAATGGAGTCCTTTGTGTTAGGCCCAGCAAACCAAGAATTAATACCTAACCTAATTACCAGGCACGTGGCCTTTAACCTGCCAACCTGGAATCTCCTGGTCAGCACCAGGAGGCAATCAGCTGATAGACCCTTCTGGTCCCCGTAGGAGGGTGACTTTGCTTAAAACAATGCATTCTTTGCTAATAATATCCTTTTTCCCTGTTTCTTCTCTGCCTTTAAAAACTTACTGCAGCTTGATGAAGCTCTTTTCTGCTTGCTAGATGGGAGTCTGCCTGATTCACAAATCATTTAATAAAGCCAATTAGATCTTTAAAATTTACTGGGTTGAACTTTTATTTAACACTTTTGAGGGGGGGAGAATACACCACCCCAGAGTGCACCACTTTGGCATGTGGATTATTTCAAGCTAAAGACGATCAGGGACTCAGTAGCCTCAAGAAGAGTTTTTTTACCTCCCCCATCACTACACAGAAGACTTCAGATAGGGGGCCTGTCCCAGGAAGAGAGCTGTCAGCAGAGATCACTTATCATCACAAAGGCTCATCTACATGGCAGATGACCCAGATGCCTACTCCCTGTTTCCTTAACTCAAGATGGTGTATAAGCCTCAATTACTTGACTTCTGGGGAGTCTCATTTTTTTTTTTTTTTTATGCTGAGGAAGATCTTCCCTGAGTGCTAACATCTGTTGCCAATCTTCCCCTTTTTGTATGTGAGCCACCACCACAGCGTGGCCACTGACAGACGAGTGGTGGTGTTCTGCATGCAGGAACCACACCCAAGCCGCCGAAGTGGAGCATCCCAAACTTAACTGCTAGGCCATCAGGGCTGGCCCAGGGAGTCTCATGTTTTTTATGGGGCTCCCATACATATGAAATTTCTTTTTCTCTGGTTAATCTGTCTCATGTGAATTTAATTATTAGACCAGCCAAAGAAGGGAAGAAGGGAAAAGTTTTCCACCCTGACACTTTCTGAATCCCCTCCCAGTGATAGCCGCTAGAACCTGATTCTATGGTCACATCTAGCTGCAAAGGAGTCCAGGAAAAGTCATCTTTTAGTGGTTGATACTGATTCCTCCAATAATACAGCAGTTCTGATACAGGAGGAAAAGAGAATGAATGTTAGTAGCAACTCGTGGTCCCAATCTCATTCTTGTTTAGAACAGGGGGAGTATGTGAGGACTAGCTGCAGAAACTTTTTGAGGCCTTGATGGTAAAGACGACGGCAGGCGGGACTGAGTGAGAACTTACACAGACAAGGCACATGGACTGGAAACAAACCGTGGATGAGGCAGGGTGGGAGAGAGGGGCTCCAAAAGACCCGATGGCCACTGATCACTGTTGACTCGGGGAAAGAAAAGTCTAAGAAATTTAATTCCACGTACAACTTCACGTAACAGAGATGCTTCCTGGTCTGGCACAGAGTCCTTGGGGAGTCCTCTAGATATTTTCTGCAAATAGTTAATTTAGTGAAGACATATAAACATGTGAATGAAGACATATCAAACATATAACCATTAATAAAAAAACAACTTAATGAAGTAATTGCCTCTGGAAAACAAGGATCAGAAAGGCGAGATACCAGGAAAAGAGGCTGCGTGAGGCGCCAGAGCTCAGGGAAGGCATGGGGAAGAAAAATAAGTTTAAAAAGGAATAAATACAGCCCTGACCAGGGTGGACACTGGTGAAAATAAGGCACAGCAAAGTGAAATGTAAATTAACATGAGCATTTTTAAAAAGATTAAGACAAAGATAACAGATATAGAAGTCAGACACCGGAAATCATACCCCTACTTGGTGTTTGTGACAAAGGCAACCTGAATAAGGAAATGGAACTAATATTTAAAGATGTAATTTAAGAAAACTTTTCTGAAACAAAAGGAAACTTGAATCTATCGGTAGAAAAGTCAGGTCATATCCCAGGAAAAAGGGCCGTGTTGTGAAAAAAAGCAAGGCATAGATTAGTTTGACAGAGGCCACACTTTATGTAAATAAAAGAATCTTTTGGTGCATTGATTATCTCTGAAATTATCTCCCAAAACTGGCAACAGTGCTTACCTCTGGGGAGAAGGAGTATTTTTTTTTTTTCGACAAAGACTGCTAGCTTCTTAGCTGACATCCATTCTCCTGTTGGATCTCAAAACACAGAATCCTGACTTTACTGCCTGGTGTTAACCACCTTCTCTCAGCTCCAGTCAGTGGCTCTCCACCAGGGGTGCCCCTCCTCCCACGGGAAAGGAGTCCAGGAAATGTCACCTTCTAGCAGGTTGGAGATTTAGCAACATGTGGAGATATTTAAGTTGTTACAACTCAGGGGCCGAGAGAGGGGTGTTTTCTTCTGGAATCTGGTGGAATGCGAGCAGAGATGCTGCTAAACATCCTACAATGCACAGGACAGCCCCCCCATACCAAAGAATTATCTGGCCCAAAATGTCAAAAATGCCGAGGTTGGGAAACCATGGCTTAAGTTATGGGCAATGGGACAAAAACAGAAATAATGTGTGGAACTTCTGGGAAGTCTCATTAAAATGAGGAGGGCATTGCCTTTCTTCCTCCTTCCTTAGTCCTGCTGCTTAGAATGTGAATGTGAAGTCTTAAGACTGAGGAGCTATCTTGGGCCACGAGGACAAGGGTCATATCCTGAGGATAGCGGAGTGGGAAGCTGGAAGGAGCCTGGGTCCCTGATGTATTCCTTCCTTCTTTCATTATTCATTTATTTACCAAACATTTATTTCAAGTCTACAATGTTCCAGGCACTGCTCCAGATACTGGAAATACAGCAGAAAACAAAACAAAATTCATGTCAATTTGAAACAGTTTAATTTGTTTATAACAAAACAGCAGATAAGTAAAATACATAGTATGTTAGATGGTGGTAAGCACTATGAAGGATAATAGAATAGGGAAGTGGCTAAGGAATGCCTGCTAAGGGATGTTTTGAATGTTAAATAGGGTGATTAGGAAAGTTCTCAAGGACAAGCAGAGAACTGAAGGGTAGGAAGGAGTAGACAGTGTGGATATCTGGCGGGGTTTCCAGGCGGAAGCAACAGCAAATGCAAAGCCGTGGGGTGGGAGTGTGCTTGGCATGTGGGAGGAACAGCAAGGAGGCTGGGGTGGCTGGAGTGGAGTGAATACAGGGAGGAGAAGGAGGGGTCTGAGTGGGAGAGGTGATGGGGCCCAGTGCTGCAGGGCTTGTGGGCAATGGTAGGCCTTGATTTTTACTAAGTGAGATGGAAAACCACTCGAGGTTAATTTTAAGCAGAAGAGTGACACAATCTGACAACTTTTTTTTGGTGAAAATTGAACAATAAGTATCTATTTTAGCAGACTTGACACCTTATCACACAGATTTCAGGATTCATCAGACATTTTCCTTTTTTTATTTGAAAAAATTACATGAATATTTGCTAATTATGAAAAATTCAATACTCTGGGTATAATCTGAACGGTACGGAGTTTTCAGCAGTATTCTTCTCTTACTGTGACTGAAGTTTGCATCTGCTTCTCTTTTGTAGGCTGGACCACATTGTTGCCTTGCAATTAAGCTTGTGGTCCTTTACCTAAGAATTGCTCCTAAGTCAGATATTCTCCGTCCTGAGCCAATGCCTTCATTTGAAAACTAAACTAAGCATAGGAGTCAGTACATGCATCCATTTAAAGTTTTACCCATTTTGTAAGATACTTTAGGAATCTTGAATACTAATCCTTTCAGATGTAAACACACACACATACACAGGCCCCTGAATACACCCCAGATAAGCGTCTTCTAGTCTGTGGTTGTCTTTCCTCTATTTATGGTACTTTTGTTGTAGAGAGACTTTTAATTTTAATGTCTGACAACATTTTAAAGGATGACTCTGGCCAAAAACCTGAGAGTGATCATTGACTCCTCTCCAACTCTAAGACCATTATCCCATCCATCAACACACCAACCTGGTCAGGCCTACTTTCAAAATAGACCCAAAACCAGACAACTCTCACCATCTTCACAGTATTGCCCTGGTCTAAGCCAACATCACTGATTGCACGACTTTTTGCAATAATTCTCTCCACGTGCTCCCTCCTCCCTCAACACCCAATTTAGTTCATCCCAGCGGCCAGAGTGGAGGAAGGATAGGATTGCCCAGTATTGAGATGGGAAGATGGAGGAGGGTAAGATCTGGTTTTAGATAAGTTATATTAGAGATGCTTATTAGAAATACAAATTAGGCAGTTGATTTATAAGTTGAGTTACATGAAATCACCCATTTTTGACCTATAAAAATGGCAGTTTTGTTTGATTTAAGCTATATAATTCTGAAGTTCAGTGGAGAGCTCTGAGTTGGGTTATGCATCTCAGAGTCATCAGCATTTAGATGTCATCTGAAACCATGAGACTGGATGAGGTCATAGAGGACATGTGCATAGACAGGCCCTGCTAAACAAAGAACAACATGTCAGCAGAATGGCCATCTTTACCAGACTGGGAAAACATTTTCTTGTGTCTTCCTCAAACACTGAGGGAAAATGATAGAATTTTGCATCTGTGGGCATCACCATTGTTTGGTGCTGATGTTTGAATGGTCTCAGGACGGGGCTGCTTGGCATGTCACATGGAGTCGTGTCCAATTGGCAGAAAATAGTGACCAACTTTGGACTTGTTTCAATTCATTTATTTTCTGAGCATTTGCAAGCACTTTTCCCTTTACATTCTTTCCCTCTTTTACCCCAAATTTAAAACTTCCTTATGAAATGTAACACACACATGGAAAAATACATAGATCGTAAATGAATAGCTCGACGAATTTTTGCCTCGTGAACATATAAGCGTAATCAGCACACATCAAAAGTACATTTTTTACTGGCATCCCAGAAACTTCCCTTGTGCTCCCTCTCAGTCATTACTATCCCCACAAACATAACAGCTATCCTAACAATTAACACTGTAACACAGTTTTCCATTGTATGAATTCTGTTGTTGACGGGTGTTTGGGGATTTTCTAGGTTTTGGCAGTTACGAGTCACGTTCTTCTGATTGTTTTCGTTCATGTCTTTCTATGAATATATGTATTCATTTTTGTTGGCTGTCTGCCTAGGGGCGGAATTGCTGGATCACAGGGCATTCACATATGCAGATTTAGTGGATACCGTGAGGTTTTTTTAAACGGGTTGTATCCACATATTATCTCATCAGCAGTGTACTGCTCCAGACCCTCATCAACACTTGGCATTTTCTGTGCTTTTCATTTGAGCCACACTGTGCTTTCAATTTGCATTTTTTGAGACTAGTGAAGTTGAGCATCTCTTTCTATGTGTCCTGGCCATTTGGCTCCCCTCTTTTGTGAAGCCCCTGTTCACTTACGTTGCCCATTTTTCTATTGGGTTACCTGTCACTTTCTTGCAAATATTCCTTATTTATTCTGAATGTGAGTTCTTTGTAGGATATATATATATTTCAAATGTTTCTTCCCACACTATCACCTGCCTTTTCACAGTCTTAATAGTGTCTTTTGATGAGCAGAATTTCTTATTTTAGATAGTATTCAGTTTATTGTTTCCTTCCTTATGTTCAGTGCATCTTTAACAGTGTCCTGTTTTGAGACATTTTGCTTACTTTAGGGTCATGAAGATACCGTCCTTTCTTTCTTCTTTAAAGATGTATTATTTTATCTTTCACATTTACACGTGCAGTCTGTCTGCAATTGACTTTGTGTTTGGTATGAGTTATGATTCTAGCTTCACTTTTTTTCTTTATGGATACCCAATTGACCTTCATCATTTATTGAACAGACCATTCTTTCTCTATTGCACTGTGATATCCTCCTTGACGTAAATTGAGTGATTGCAGACATAGGGTCTGTTTCTATGTTCTGTTCCATTATTCTATTTTTCTATGCTTGCACCTATACTGCACTGTTAATTACTGTAGCCTTAGAATGTTCTGGTAGTATCAGTCTTCCAATTTTTTTCTTCCTTCTCATCATTATCTTGGCTATTCGTGGCCCTTTGTTTTCTATATAAATTTAAAAACTAGAATGCAAATTTCCTAAAAAAAAAGCTGCTGAGATTTAGATTTTGACGTATATTGCATTACATTTACAGATCAGTTTGTGGAGAATTATAATATTGAGTCACGCAATCCATGAGCCTGGAATATCCTTCCATTTATTTAGGGATTTATTAAATTTCTCTTAATAATATTTGGTAGTTTTCTGTGTAGAAGTCTTGCATACCTTTTGTTAGATATAGTCTTTGGCATTTGATTCTTTTTATGTTACTATAAATAGTGTCTATTTGAGAATTTCATTTCTTCCCATTGGTTCAGTCTTTAGTCCAGAGCCTGAAACCTCAGAGGCTGCGGATGCATCCTTCCTTTTCTTATATTGTGGCAGAAAGTCAGGTGAAAGAGAGGGAGAGACAACAAGCAATTTAGCCAGCAGGATAAAATCTAGAGTCATTTGGAAAATGGAACAACATGATGCAGGCTCAAGTAGGAGCACTTGAAACATCTCCAGGAAGACGGCCACTTGCAAAACTCCAGGCTTGATGGGTGCCTATGACATTGCGACCATGCACTCTCCTATGGGGATGCTTAGTTTTGTGAAGAGGAAAACGCAGCTTCTCAGAACAACCTCTTAAGTGAGGACCAGCTCTGAAAGTTTTTTCCTTTTTTTGGGCTTGATTTTTATTGCTTTGATTTTCCTTTCTGCTTGGGTTCTTCTCTAAACTCCTCATGATCAGATTTTATAACAGTCAGTGAGATCATTTCAGCTTCAGAGACAAATGCTTTTGACCCTCAGCGTAAACCAGGCTTTCTCTGCTTCACACTGATGACCTTTGAGACTCAGGGAGGCTGCGTCCTTTCCTCTCCTTGTCTCTTCCAGCCAGTTAATTATCCTTAAGCCATCAGATAAAGAATGGCAGCATATAGTAATCTATTTCTCTGAATGCAAATATAACCTCAAACTTCAGGGTTTGTGCCTTATTGTTCCTGGGCAAATGTTGCCCAACGGAGAATAATCAAGATGGATAATGCAGTTTCTTAAAAGACTTGAGAAAATACACTACTCAGGCGGATACCATAGATAGTATCTCATGATGTTGAATAAGTTCTTGTTTTTGCTCATGAGTGTAGTAGATACATTCATTTTTGTCTTCCAGCATCTAATACCCACTCTTCTTAAACAGGACTCTGTTTTTATTATAGGTAACCACTTCTCCTTCACTATTAATCTATTTGCTTTGGGTGGAGTTGACCGCACAGGTAGCATTTAACTCCAGTCTGGCTGACCAGAGATTTGTGTTGCCCTGTCAGAGCCAATGGGACACGAGGAGTCATTTCTGGGAATGTTGGTAGAGAAGCACACTTTCCTTTGTGTTGAATTCGATACTCAGAGGTTTTGTTCTGGAAAAGACGGCGGCTGCTTTCACCAAGTGGAGCCCTGAGAATGAAGCCAACGTGTTGAGAGCAGAGCCAGGAGATGGAGGCTGTTTTGTGAGCCACTGCATTTCCTTTTCTGCTTAAACCAGTTCAGGGTTTATTTTGTGATTTGTGTATATCTCTGTGTGTGTGTGTGTGTGTGTATATGTGTATCTGTATGTGTAATAAAAATATTTCTAACTGATATGGTGGCAGTGGATGAAAAAAGGAGGCTTAGCTATGAAAACTTTGTGTAGGTTTCCTTTACTTGATTCTTGCCCATATTATTCTGCTATGTTAACGTTGCTGAAAATATAACATAATGATTTTGAATTCAAATGTAGCAGCATTTCTAAAGGCCCCCCTCCCACCCCCAGCTTCCCCATTCTCCATCACCATGCTGAGGCCAGAAGTTACATATCCGCTAGAGCTTTTGTGTCTGTGTAAAAAGAAGCAAGTCTCCACTGCGTGCAGCAAGAAGGCATGACAAAAAGAACTACACTCTTGTTCCAGTTTCCAATGTAACCAACATGACTTTGGACAGGTCCCTTAATCAAGGTGGGGCTCAGTTTCCTTGTCAAAAAAATTGGGCTAATAATACCCGTCCTGTCTCTAGGTTATTGTAAGACTCAAATGAGATTAATGTAGAAATATTTCTAGCATGGATCTATTCAAATTTAGTGTGTCATTATTATTAGCCTTCATAAAAGGAAGGATCAAGCATGACTTTAGACATGCTCATGTTTCAGTTAAAAAGGAAAATTTGTTTACGCTAGATTCTTGAAATGTTTACTTATATTTCTTATCTAGCTATTAGTATATTTTTTCCAACGGCAGACTTAATTCATCTGATTTTGCTTCACTGGGATTAGGCAAACCAACCAGAGTGGGTTTACAATCTTATAGATATCCTGAGGGCAGCTTTTTTCATCAAATTAATGGCCTATTTGAATAAAAAATTAAAGAATCAAAGATGATCTTTGGTGGGCCTTGTTGATTACCTACTCAGCATCCCTCCACCCCTGGACTGGTAACTGTCATCATGGGAAAGCCA
>NW_025793964.1:0-6672 GCF_021613505.1 Equus quagga | reverse complement strand
ATACCCATGCCTTATAAAATTAGCCCTAACCCTCAACTCGGGGCAGCGGCAGTGGCTCCTCCTGTCTGTGGGCCCTGTCCCCACGCAGCAGCCTGGCTGCCCATGGGTCCTGTCCCCATGCCGGCAGCAGCAGCAGCTCTGACTGCCCTTGGACCCTGTCCCCGTGCTATGCCACACTATTCTCTAAATAAAAGAGCACTACTGGCAGATCTTGAGAGTCCAAGAAATCTTTCTTTCGACTCCTCGGCTGACCGACCCCGCATCATTTCTGGTGACCCATACGGGGATTTGCTTCATCGGCTTGTTAGCTCGAGTTCTGGTCAGTGCCCTTTTTCCTTGTGCCTTTCTCTTTTTCGGGGATGGATCTAAATTCACTTCTGCATAGGGAACTTTCTTGGATGGCTGTATGAATCCACGTTTGCCGCCCATGGCTACTCTATGGGGCAAATCGTGGCATTCAGTTTGAAGAGAATCAGTAACTTAAGCCTCAGGGTGATGAAGAATGAATTAATCCATTCCTTCTTGACTCTATCTCTAATAGACAAAGTTTACGTGGGCACGGGTCTGCCACTTAAATCATTAGGACGGTCGCCAATCTCCAAGACTCCCGTGGAAGGTTTCTTTTCCTAAGGCTGGACTGGTATCCCTCCCATGGCACCTGACCACTCTTCGAACTGCAGGAAAGTCCCAATCAGGACTCCAGTTCAAGGAAAGTACCAAACTCTAACCTTCGGCTGAGTATGGGAACCCCTTCTTGGGAGAATGGCTCCAGGATGCAATTGGGTAGAATGTCCCCCAGACTGGCGGAAAATTCCTCACTGTTTTTCTCTTTCTCACTGTCTTTGTCCTTTTATCCTGGGGACCATTCACCAGGCACCTATTACTGCCAGGCATAATAGGGAAGATGTTCAAGGGATGCCCCCATCATCCCTTGCTACAGGAACCCCAATGGGGGGATTTTCAAGGTACTGGCTCCCTTTCTTTCATCTCTCTTAAAGTTCTCTTTTTTTCTCGGGGACCATTCACCATGCACCTGTTACTGCCAGGCATAGCAGGGAAGGTATACAAGGGCTGCAATGCCGGGGGACGCCCCCATCACCCCTTGCTATAGGAACCCCACAGTAGGAACAACGGGTAGGACGCTGCCCTAGGTTCAGGGAGGATTTTCAAGGTAATGGACCTGTTTCTTTCATCTCTCTTGGAGTTACAATGGCCATTTTCGTCTCCTTTTGAGCTTTGCAACCAGGAAACAAAGAAATCTTTAAAGAGTCAAAGGCTCCACCCCTGGGAGCCCTAACTTTGGGTTTCTGGGCCTGATCATCCCGGTGACCCCAAGTGGGGTGCTCTCTCTTGGCGGTTGACTCATTGAGTATTTTAGTCACCTACTGAGTCAGTTATGAGGGTAGGAGACCTGTGATTCATTCTGTGAACTGTGGTGCTAGGGTTGTGTGCCCAGCATGGGAACTGTTGTGTGACTCTTATCTTGATAACCCTCTGGAAGAGGCCATGAGGGCGAGGTCTGATCTCTTCTTTTCCTTTCTTTGTCTGTTTCATTCATCATCTCCTCTGTTGCCACCAAATGGAGGTTAAGTTCAGGCTGGACCTGAGCAGAACCTGGACTTTCTGTCAAATCAAAACTCAAGCCTTTTGCCAGGGACTTAACTCTCAACCCTGGCGCTGGGAGTCCCAGCCTCCAGCCAGTTCCAGGCCATTGCCTCCTGCTTCCCTGCCTCAACCGTGCTGGCTTGGAGACAAAGTGCCCAGGCTGAGCGAAACTTAACTAAATCTTATAACTATGTCAACACCTGCAATCGGCCTCTGCACCCTTTCTCCAGGTGCTGTCAGTCAGACACTGGCTTTACTGCCCTGGGGAATGCCCTAAGCATCCCCAGAGACTAACCGCTTGGTGCATTCTAACCAATTGGAAACACTTGCAATTGGGTGGGTTATGCCCCAGAAACTTCAGCCAGGAGAAAACTTGAGGGGTTTCTCCGTGCCTTTGTGATGCAGTTGGACAGGTAGATCAACCTGGAATGTAATTTGAGTTACAATCCAGTTTCTGGGAAATCAAGAGCAACTGTCCTTAGGAAATCCTTGCAAGACTGGAAATACAGCTCTAGAGGCAGTTCAGATTCCACCTAGTTCCTTTATCACGAAAAGGATTATCATCTCCCCTCTCCAGGAACTACCATCTAGCCCATCACTAATTCCTAAGACTGAAGAAAAAAAAGAAAAAAAGAAAAGAGGAGGGGAGAGGAAAAACGGCCATAAGCGTGCCCTTGTCAAAAAAAAATCTAGCATCTTGAGTATCTTCTCCACAAATATTGGTAAAAAACACAATAGCTGTGCAGTCTCTGTGTACGTGTGTCTGTGTGTACGTTATATGTGTGATATTTTACCTCCGGATGGTATTGCCAAAATTAAGAGCTCTGTTTAATTGGCTTAAAGTAAGCGCTTACATAAATTCTAAATGTAGTAGAAATTAATCCAATGTCTTTCAAGTTAACGTGATGTGAATTAACCTTTGGTAAATGAAAGCTTGTTTAAGTTTGTTGGTTTGATTAAAAATAGTCTTGTTGTCAGAGTTGTCGGTATTTGCATATGATGCAGGCATGCAGCCTGGGTTTCCTAGTCAAAAAAGTTCATGTTGTCTTTTAGAAATTCATCAGCAAAATAATAGCTTTAAATGATGACCGGTTTTGTCTAATGTCTCATGAGGTTTGTAGGTAAGTAGGTAATCTGAACATAATTGTTGGAAACAAACGGTTTAAATAGATAAAAGTGGGTACAATAACTGTTTTGTCTGTGTATACTTGGAAAAAAAGAAAAACAGCTTCCAAATTCTTTTTGATAGCAACCTTGAGTTTTGCCAAGTTAAGTTAAATGACAAAAGTCTGAGTATCTGGGTCATTTTTGGATTGGATAGAACACAAACATTATTGCTAAACGTATATAAGTTATCTACTTTTGGCTTCTTATTGTAAAGAGGCTAAAAGCGTTTGGGTCTATTAAAAAGCATGCCTTGTGTTTTACTGTAAAGCGACGTGTTTCTGAAATTATATAAACGACAATTCGTAATTGCTTACCTTTTTAGTGTTTACTAGGTCTGTTAAGGGTTAAAAGTTCTTATTAACCTATATGATTAAAGCTACTGGGAATTAATAAGGAAAACAGCTCTGTATTCAAGGAAAATTAAAATGTATGTTTTCAGTAAAGAAGGTATAAAGAATGGAAATGTTTTGTTTGATGGGTTAAGAAAGATAAATTTGTCCTAATGTACTAGAAAGGAAAAAGAAAGACTTTGGGACAAATTCTGAAGGCAAAAAGAAAGTTGTAGAAGGTTTGTGAAGGAGAAATTCTGAAAGGAGTCTTATGCCTGGTGAAGTAGACTAAGATTAAAGTAAATCCAATTAAGTGAATGAGTTTTAATGTTAAAAATAAGCTGGTACAGAAATTAAAATTTGGTTTTCTCTCAAAGGATAATTTTCTTGAACTTTTGGCCTGCTCTAACTCTACCTAAAAGACAAAAATCTATGTTTTGTTAAAACAATTTCTTATATTCACAAAGAAAGAGGTCTCTTCTAAAATTTTTTGACTGTGTTGTTTGTTCTTCACTGTCTCTGTTGTCACTTTGAATGGTTACCTGAGCATTGTTTAACAGTGAGCGTTGTTTCCTATTTGAACAAGCATTTTAAAAACTTTTGATATTTTTTGACAAGCTTCTCCCTCAAAAATATTCAAATCCTGGATGAAGGCTTTCTTTTGACCTGGTAGAAGGAAGAAAAATTTCTCTGAGGATTTTCAGAGGGCCCCTGAGACTTCTCAAAGAAATTTGCTCTCTCTTCCTATAAGGAGGAAAATACTAAACTAATTAGGCTTATTTGGTCTATTAAATTACGTGGGAAGCATTGTCAAATAAGTGATGATAAACTTTCTTAGGTAGTATTATGTGGGTAAATGTTATTGATATATGTGTCTTAAAATTATATAACATTTCTAAAATTCTGATCTGTCCTGGTTATCGGTCATAATTCCAGTTATTATCTTGAAGTGTTATATGTCACAGAAGTAGCCAAGTTTCTTTGTCAATTGCCCTTTTGAGACTTGTCCATTTGCAGATAGTTGCTGTGATGCACTTTTGCTTTTGCAAATATGTTTCGTCTTCAGAGAAATTCCCGGAAAGGATTCTGACTCAAGATTCTAAACTACAGGCTTTTGATAAACTTTCAGAGTGTAAAACTGAACTGGGTAAGAAATTACAGAATTCTAACAGAAACTGAGATCATGGATCTGCTAACAGAAGATTATACAGGACTGTGTGAACTGATGAGGATGATTATAATGTTTTATGACTTTGAAATATTGTTTTTGAAGTGTTGTTTTGTTTTCTCAGGTTTAAGGAAATCTTTTCTCTTATGCTAACTATGACTTATAGCAATTTGGTGAAATTATACCTTTATGAGCAGAACTGAAACATTTATCTTTTTCTCCCTACCTGATCCCTCCAGAATTAGAAACTCTGTGAGTATGGTTATTTCGTGGCAATATAGTTATTTGCATAAGTTCAATAAGAATCTGTTCTCCTTGTAACAGGACACACTGGTTATATTACTAAGGCTTTGACTGGAATGTCATATTTGAAACATACAGGCTCAGATATGACAAGACAGCTTTTTCAGGAACAAAGACTGGACTTTTTTTTTATTCAGGAACAAAGATTGGACTTTCTGGAATACAGCCACTTGGAAACATGGGCCTGGTACCTTGTTTACAGAGATTCTGGCAATCTCACCCGGTAAGTAAGGAAGCTTGCTTATCTGGCAGGTGCAAGGAACCTCAGAATATTTTGGGGACCTCGAGAAGAAAGAAATCCACCCAAATTTGTAGGTGCCACAGGCAAAATCTGACAGCATGTCCTTGGCTTGGCTTTTCTGGCCTCGAGAGGCCTTTACAGTTCAATCTGAGATTCCTCAAAAATTCCAGCAAAGCAGATTTAAAAGAGCCTGTATAATCAATTGCTATTCTTGCTGCACTTATGTAAATAATTGGACCAAGTTGTATTGAAACTACACTTTATTTTCAAACCAGTTAATCTTAATTTGGCTATCTTTTGTAAAAATGAGGGTGATTTTAGAGAGAAAAATTATGTTTCAGTAGAAGCTATAGTATGCATTCATGGATATTAGATTCTAGCTCTTCTTTTCTACAAGATTCATCTATTACTAATCATAATGTCTCCTTGTGGCCATCCATCTCTGATACCTGGGAGTTCCCTGGCCACAATCAAACCTTTTCCTTAAACACTACTGCCCAAATACTAACTAGATTTGCCTTATCACAGGTGGATCATAAACAACAAGTTCCAGAGGTAAAGTCCCCAACTTATCGATACACACAGGATGGACAATATCAAATTTGGGACGAATATATTTAGCTCACTCCAACTAGTGGTCAACTCAGTCAAAAGGCCAGTCTATGTTGGGAACAAACCCATCACACCCGTGATACATGGCTTAATAGCCCCCAACCTATGGGAAAAATTCCCCGTTACATGTGTTCTCACAGCATAGCCTTAAGAAATACCAATTGGTTTGGAACTGACTGGAATAGACAGCCCAGCGTACATTGGTTAGCCCCTAATGGCACTCAGTGGTTATGTGGCTCCAACTTCTGGCCTTGGCTGCCAACTGGATGGATTGGACGATGCACCCTAGGCTTCGTCTGGATGCAGGGTAGAACTACATTTACTATATCCCCTCTGCTAACCTACCCAACCTGCAACAGCGCTGGACCCGCTCTGTCTTCCACTGGTATGACCACGTTGCCTCAATTTTCCTTCCTCAATTAGGAATCAAAAGTGTCATCTGGCACGAGGAAGCTCTAAACAAATTTACTATGAAAGCATTAAATGATACACAACATAGCCTTTTGCTGCTTGATTTAGACGTATCCCAAATGCGTAAGGCGGTCCTCCAAAACCTAATGGCACTGGATGTCTTGACAGCAGCGCAAGGGGGCACTTGTGCCATTATAAAAACTGAATGTTGTGTTTATATTCCTGACTACCATCAAAATATCTCTGGCTTCCTATCTGATATGAACCACCAAATTAAGTCCATGTCTGACCCTACCCTCTCTCTAAATGATTGGTTGAACTCTTGGTCAGAACCAGGTTTCTGGACTAATATCAAAACCCTATTCGTTGGGTTAATCATATTGCTTGTATTTCTTATTATAACTTGTTGTCTATTTCGTTGCTTGTCTTCTGCCTATCAACAAAGTTTCACCTCCTAGACCACCTCTTGTCAAATGGTTCTCTTGTCTCCAGAGGCTCTGTATACCTTGTCAGCCTTGGACTCCACGGGCGCAGTCTTCTGGTCTGCTGAACCTCCTACCTGTACCTATGGCCCCATTTAGGGACAGCTCTACAACCTTGTACAGCCGGAAGTAGTTACTGAAGACTGACCATCGTCCATATCGCCAAAAGATTTTGGGGCCAAATGGATTCAGGGGGGTTTATGATGAGGATTTTACGCTGGTTACTTTTAAAACTACAGATGAGAAGCAGGCCCTGAGGACTGGAATTTGCTTGCTCTTTGAGAGATATTTGCATTTGTGAAGGAAGGGGGGATGACCTTGTAGGGACCTGAAATTGGCCACCCCAGGATTTGT
>NW_025793963.1:0-2700 GCF_021613505.1 Equus quagga | reverse complement strand
GCCCAGAGAGTTCCAAATAAGATGACCCTAAAGAGACCACACCAAGAGACCTTATATTAAAATGTCAAAAATTAAAGACAGAGAGACTCCTAAAAGCAGCAGGAGAAACACAACTTGGTATATAAAAGGGAACCTCATAGGACATAAAAAGATCAGTCGATTTTTTAGCAGAAACTTTGCAGGCCATAAGGAAGTGGCACACTATATTCAAAGTGCTTAAAGAAGAAATTTCCGACCAAGAATATTCTACCCAGCAAATTTATAATTCAGAATTGAAGGAGAGAGAAAGAGTTTTCCAGACAAGTAAAAACTAAAGGAGTCCACCAGCACTGTACCAGCCTTAGAAGAAAGTTAAAAGGATTTCTTTAAGCTGAAAAGAAAGCACAATGATTAGTAACAAGAAAACATGTGAAAGTGTAAATCTCACTGTGTAAAGGTAAGTATATACTAAAGGTAGTAGATTAATCATGTACATGGAGTTTAAAAGTCAAAAGTAGTAAATATAATTGTAACCAGAATAGTTAAGGAACACACAAGATGAAAAGATGTAAAAGGTGACATCAAAAACATACAACATTGGGGGGGAGTAAAAGTGCAAAGTTTCAGAATGCATTCAAAATTAAGGCAGAAAAAGAACTCAAGAACTCAATCCCATTCACAATTTCAACGAAAAGAATAAAATACCTTGGGATAAACTTAACCAATGAAGTTACGGATCTATACAATGAAAACTACAGGAGTTTCTTGAAAGAAATTGACGACGACATAAAGAGATGGAAAGACGTTCCATGCACATGGATTGGAAGAATAAACATAGTTAAAATGTCCATACTACCTAAAACAATCTACAGATTCAATGCTATCCCAATCAGAATCCCAAGAACATTCTTCACAGAAATTGAACAAAGAATCCTAAAATTCATATGGGGCAACAAAAGACCCCGAATTGCTAAAGCAATCCTGAGCAAGAAAAACAAAGCCGGCAGAATCACAATCCCCAATTTCAAAACAAACTACAAAGCTACAGTGATCAAAACAGCATGGTACTGGTACAAAAACAGGTGCACAGATCAATGGAACAGAATTGAAAGCCCGGAGATAAAACCACACATCTATGGACAGCTAATCTTCGACAAAGGAGCAGAGGGCCTACAATGGAGGAAAGAAAGTCTCTTCAACAAATGGTGCTGGGAAAACTGGACGGCCACATGCAAAAGATTGAAAATTGACCATTCTTTTTCACCACACACCAAAATAAACTCAAAATGGATCAAAGACCTAAAGATTAGGCCTGAAACAATAAGTCTTCTGGAAGGGAATATAGGCAGTACACTCTTTGACATCAGTTTCAAAAGAATCTTTTTGGACACTATAACTCCTCAGTTGAGGGAAACAATAGAAAGAATAAACAAATGGGACTTCATCAGACTAAAGAGCTTCTTTAAGTCTAAGGAAAACAGGATTGAAACAAAAAAACAGCTCACTAATTGGGAAAAAATATTTCCAAGCCACTTATCTGACAAAGGGTTAATCTCCATAATATACAAAGAACTCACATGGCTTAACAACAAAAAAACAAACAACCCGATCAAAAAATGGGCAGAGGACATGAACAGACATTTCTCAAAAGAAGATATGAATATGGCCAATAGACACATGAAAAGATGTTCATCATCGCTAATCATCAGGGAAATGCAAATCAAAACTACACTAAGATATCACCTTACACCCGTTAGACTGGCAAAAACATCCAAAACCAAGAATGACAAATGTTGGAGAGGTTGTGGAGAAGAAGGAACCCTCATACACTGTTGGTGGGAATGCAAACTGGTACAGCCACTATGGAAAACAGTATGGAGAGTTCTCAAAAAGTTAGAAATAGAAATACCCTATGACCCAGCCATCCCATTACTGGGTATCTATCCTAAGAACCTGAAATCAGAAATCCCAAGAGTCCCTTGCGCCCCTATGTTCATCGCAGCATTATTTACAATAGCCAAGACATGGAACCAACCTACATGCCCAGAAACTGATGATTGGATAAAGAAGATATGGTATATATACACAATGGAATACTACTCAGCCATAAAAAAGACAAAATTGGCCCATTCGCATAACGTGGATGGACCTTGAGGGTATTATGTTAAGTGAAATAAGCCAGTCAGAGAAAGACGAACTCTATATGACTCCACTCATAGGTGGAAGTTAATATATTGACAAGGAGATCTGATCGGTGGTTACCAGGGAAAAGGGGGGGGTGGGGGGAGGGCACAAAGGGGAAAGTGGTGTAGCCACAACATGACTAACAATAATGTACACCTGAAATCTCACAAGGTTGTAATCTATCATAACATTAATAAAAAAAAATAAGGCATCAACTTAAAATAGACTGTTATAAATATAAGTGGTAATATGTAAGCCTCATGGTAACCCACCAAGGAAAAACCTATAGTAGATACATAAGAGATCATGAGAAAGTAATCTAGGCATAAAACTAAATAAAGTCATCAAACTACAAAGCAAGAAAGCAAGAGAAGAAGAAAAGAACACAGAAATTACAAAATCGCCAGAAAACAAAGAGAAGAAAGGAACATAGGAAATCCAAAATGGCCAGAGAACAGTTAACAAAGTGGCAATAAGTACATATCTATCTATAATTACTTTAAAGGTAAGTGCACTAAATTCTCCAATCAAAAGTCA
>NW_025793962.1:0-6063 GCF_021613505.1 Equus quagga | reverse complement strand
CATTTTTTACATTCATAGGGTTTCTCTCCAGTATGAGTTCTTTCATGAAGCTGAAGACAACTGGAAGAAGTGAATGCTTTACTGCACTTCTTACGTTCATAGGGTTTCTCTCCAGTATGAATTCTTTCATGAAGTCGAAGATGACTGGAACAAGTAAATGCTTTACTGCATTTGTTACATTCATATGGTTTCTCTCCAGTATGAATTCTTTCATGTCTTTGAAGACAACTGGAAGAAGTGAAGGCTTTACTGCATTTTTTACATTCATAGGGTTTCTCTCCACTATGAGTTCTTTCATGTCTTTGAAGTAAACTGTGATAAGTGAAGGCTTTCCCACATTTCTTACATTGATATAGCTTCTCTCCATATTTTTGATACTCATATGTTTTATGTTCAGTGTGACATCTAACGTGAGTATTAAGGGATGAATGATGCATGAAGACTCTTCCACATGCACTGCATCCAAATGGTATAGCTCCTGTAGTTTTCTTGTTCAGACTGAGATTTGAAAGAAGGATGAAGTTTTCTCCACACTGACTATCCTCTTCACTTTCACAGAGTCTCCCTACCCTGTGCTTTCTGTAAAAATGACAAGGATATCGTTAATGATTTCTCTATTAGTGACTTTATATTTCTTATGTTTATTATGATTGATAGGAAATGTTTATGTTTTCTCCCTTCTGTGAATTCTCTGTAATTAAATATACTGAATTTCCTGAAAGAGGACTTCACCCTTGTTATCTTCCAAACAATGATATTCATAGATAAGGTTCACTAATACTATTTCTAAGTGAAATATTCTGCAAAAATTGAACCTCAACATCACATTTCAGAAAGTATATTTGGTGAAAATTTTCTAAGAATAGCTAAATTTGAAACAAGGGTTATTTGTTTTGTTTCTTCTATTTTAGAACAATTTCTTAACATACAAGGATTCTCACATGAGACAGAGCTTTGTACTGTGTGACTCACCTTACTTTTCTCCCCTGGTCTTTGTACTGATCTTGAAGATCACAATCTTCCCATGTTATTCCTGAAATGCAGACCCACAGAGTTTATTCCAAATATTAGAAATTAGACAAAAATTTCTAGATTCTAAGTCTATGCTAATCTATGGCCATTTCTACTTTATTTACTAACAACCTCCCCTTTCCACATCTACATCTTAGAACACGGACGATGGGCAAGAACCACTTGTTCTCTCATTGATGACGTGAAGGAATGTCCTCATTCTTACCTACTGAGGCCAGGTGCCTGAAGGTTTCCCACATCACATCTCTGTAGAGCTTCTTCTGTGAGGGATCCAGTAAAGCCCACTCCTCTGGGGTGAAGTTCACAGCCACGTCCTCAATGGCCACTGAGTCCTAAAACACCACAAATGTGTGTAGAGTAGGATACATGAGCCTGACAGCACTGGGGATCTACACTGCAATTCTAGGAAGGTTAGACGGGATTCTATTATCTCCAAACATTTATTCTATGTGTGATCATCACAAGCTCCCTCTTTTCTGTACACAATGCTCATCAAGTTAACAATATTGTGAACACATGGAAATACACATTTTCACTGTGATCACATTCCATCCAATTTCTCTCTAAGTTTCAGAACATGTTGGGAAATGACTCAAATGCTATACAAATGAAACAAATATCATTTGTGGACCAATGATTCTTCGTAAGAAAAGTTCTTTCATCTTCTTCCATATTACCCACAGGTTACAGCACTCCATGAGGCAGAGGGTGAAATCTATGGGATGTTTCAGTGAATAAAAACATAGTGCACAGGGCTGGCCCGGTGCTGCAGAAGTTAAGTTTATATGTTCTGCTTCTCGGCGGCCCGGGGTGCACCAGTTCGGATCCTGGGTGTGGACATGGCACCACTTGGCACGCACAGCTGTGGTACGCATTCCACATATAAAGTAGAGGAAGATGGGCACGGATGCTAGCTCAGGGCCAGGCTTCCTCAGCAAAAAGAGGAGGACTGGCAGTAGTAAGCTCAGGGCTAATCTGCCTCTAAAAAAAAAAAAAGAAAACAAAACATAGTGAAGAACTGGAAGGTTTTTGATCTGATCCAATCACCAAACTGAGAGTCCAGGAGGCCTGTGAAATCACACTGTGACCAAGCCCAGCTGCCCACATTGTCCTAAACTACTCCAGGCCATTACACATAAGCAGATGCAGCTGGCTGAATGTAAATATTCTCGTGGTGAAACACTGCTTTTCACTTGTGTAATATCTATCATAGACTCAGTTCTACCTTTCTCACTCTGGATGATTTGATGGGGCTGGAATTATTATGAACTGAGAGCTCAGGCACAAGGAAGAAGCCATGAAAACTTAGACCATAAGATCACTATACTTATGCTCCTGAAAGCTACTTCTCACCAATTTTAGCACACATTGTGAGATAAACTGCCACAAGAGCTCCTTCTGGTCAAATGCTAACTGTGTACCAGAGCTTTGCTCCCCTTGAGGAGTAGGTTAAGAGCTGCAGATTGGGGCCAGCCCCGTGGCTGAGTGGTGAAGTTCGCGTACTCCACTTTGGAAACCCAGGGTTTCGCTGGTGTGGGTCCTGGGTGTGGACATGGCACTGCTCATTAGGCCATGCTGAGGTGGAATCCCACACAGCACAACCAGAGGCACTCACAACTACAATATACGACTATGTATTGGGGGATCTGGGGAGAAAAAGCAGAAAAAAACCCACAGGTGGATTGGCAACTATTGTTAGCTCAGGTGCAAATCTTTAGGAAAAAAATCAAAAGAGCTGCAGATTGCAAGGGAGATCCTTGAAGTACACAATGGTTTGATGTTAAATTTGCCCATGTTTATAAAATACATGAAGGATTTAACAGTGGTTTCCTCCAAAACAACATAAAATTTCCTTTGTCAAACTTCAAGAGGAAGTGTTTCCTGACCAGCCACTCTGGATGATGCCCTGCCGACTTCTGATCCTGTGCCTAAGGAGCTTAGAAACTGTCATTCTTGATCTCACAAGAAGAAAATGAACAAACTTGAGATGAACAACCCTTCTTAGATCCAGGAGAGCCTTGAGGTCCCAGGACAAACCAGAGTCTCCAAACTTGGGAAAGACAAAAAAAAAAAAGATGGCATTTTGAAATATGCCCCACATACTCTGTTCTTAATAAGGCCTGTACTAAAGAAAAAAAAATCTATTTCCCCAGAGTCTAATGCAAGGGCAAAAATAACAAAAAAGACAGAACACAATTTCCACGAAGCCTAGGACAAGCCTCTGTAAATGAAGGCTCAAAATACAGATAATGGGAATACTTCAAGGAAAAGAGACAGAAGAAAACATCAAGTAATAATCACCAAATTACTCTAAAATTTATGATAGCCAGCACACTGTCCATCCAGGAAGCTCACGGAACACTAAACATGATAAAGTACAAAAGTGCACACCCAAGGGTATCACACTGAAACTAGAGAAACATCACAGACAGACAATGTGCGGAAAAGTACCAGAGAAGAAACACACCTTCGACAGAAAGAAACAAAGATTTGAATTAAATTGGACCACTTCTCAAAAACCACGCAACAAGAGCAGAGGAGACTGAAAGAATTAAAGAGTTGAAAATAAAACTCACTTTCCTAGAATTTGGTCAAGGAAATTTATCCTTCAGTACAAAGAAGAAATAGGACTTTCTGAGACAAAATTTGAGGAAATTTGTCCCAAGTACACATACTTAGAATGAAATTGTTGGAAAGTTTATCAGAAAGAATGTAAATGATAAAGGTAGGGAATTAGAAGAAGATAAGATGAGGGGACATATCTTTTATGTTTCTTATAATTAATACAACAGATAACACTTTATTTAAACTACTGTCAGGAAGAATGAACTTGGTAATGAGAAGCTAATGGACAGACATAAATGACAGCAATGTCACAAGACACAGGGAAAGGAAAATTGGGGACAGTGTGTTAAGAGGTACTTGCACACAGTGAAGTGGCACAGTGTTACTTGGCAGAGGGGTGGGTTAGTCGTAAATGTATGCTGCAATCTCAAGGGCAACAACAAAAATGTGTCTTTTAAAAAATGTGTAACTGATATGCTAAGAGAGGGGAAAAAAAGAATTACAGGAAATGGTCAATTTTAACCAGAGAAGGTGGCAAAAAGGTAGAAGACAAAAACAAACAAGGGTAAAAATGGAAAAACTAAAATTTTGGTAAATATTAATCCAACTGAATCATTAACCTCTTTAATCATCAATGGTCTCATTACAACTGAAAGACACAGTAACAGAGTTCAAAAAATTCCACTGTATGCTGTCTACAAGAAACCCACTCTAAGTATAAAAATCAAAGAGAGATGAAGGGTAAAGGGATGGAGAAAAACAGACCATGCCAACACGAGTCCAAAGGAAGCTGCCAGAGGAATAGACATCATAGACAATGCAGATTTCAAACTGAGGAAAATGCCGAGATAGAGGGGCAGCAGGTACGGATAAAGGGGCCTATTCTCTGAGAAGGCACAGCAACGCTGCATGTGTACCTGCCTAACAACAGAGGGGCAACACACCTCAGGGAGGAACTGACCGAATGCAGGAGAAAGAGACAAATCCAGTACCACAGCTGTAGAAGTCAACACCCCCTCATCCGGAATTAGAAATCTCAGTAGGCAGGAAGTGAGGAAGGACAGAGGTGCAATGAACAGCACTGCGAAACTGCTGGGTTTCATTGTAATCTGTGGAATACTTCACAGAACAGCAGAATATACATTCTTCTCAGGTTCATACGGAACATTCACCAAAACAAAGCACACCCTGGGACATAAAGCACACCTTAACAAATTTGAAAGAACAGAAATCATACAAAGTAGGCTCCCATACCACCTAGGCATTCCTCTAGAAGGCAATACCAGCAATAGTGGAAAACCCCCTAATGTGTGGTGATTCAAAAATACACTTCTTAATAATACATAGTATGAAACTAGAAGTCTCAAGAAAAACTAAAAATTATTTTGAATTAAAAACATGAAAACACAACATAGCAAATGTTCTTGGATGTGGCGAAAGCAGTATCCAGGGGGAAATTCATGCCATCAAACAAATACACTGGAAAAATCAAAGATCTCTAATCACTCATGCAAGCATGCACCTTAGCAAAGAACAAAAAGAAGAGCAAGTTAAACCCACAGCAAGCACAATAAAAGAAATAATAAAATAAGAAAGGAAATGAATGTCATTGTGGGAAATCAATGGAGAAAATGAAAAAAGCTGCTTGTTTCACAAGACCAACAAAATTGAGAAATATGCACTCAAGATAACAAAGAGAAGAGAGGGACGACAGAAATTAGTAATATCAGAAAGGAAAGGAGGGGAAATGAACATAAAATAAGATTTGAGAAAATGCAATATCTATTTATGATAAACCAGTAACAGAGGAGAACTTCCACTTCTTGAGAAAGAACACCTTCACAAATCCTGTAGCTGAATTCTTGGGGTTTGTTTCATATGATATGACTGTCTTTATGCAACAACTGGAAGAACTCACAATGACAGAAACGACTCCTGGGATTAATAAGAGAGTACAGCAAGTTTGCTTTCCTTCTAGACCCACAGGAATAGAGTCAACTGATCTTTGACAAAGAAGGAAAGGAGATTCAAATGAAAAAGCAAACATTTTAAGCAAACAGTGGGAGAACTAATGGATATCCACGTGCAAATACACACACACAAAACAAATGGAGACAGGCCTCACACTTTTCATGATAATTAAGTCAAAACACATCACAGATCTAAATGTAAATTGCCAAAGGAATAAGCTCCTACAAGAGAACACAGAAGAAAATCTGGATGACCTTGTGTTTCTTGATGAATTTTCACATAGAAAACCAAAAAGCAAGGTCCACAAAAGAAAAAACAAAAAATTTTACAATTTTAAGGCAAACGAAAAACTCCTCCTCTGAAAAAGATGGAGTAAAGAGAAGATCAACAAATTCAGAGTAAGAGAAAATCTCTGTAAAACATTTACTGGTTAAATGGTTGGTATCTGAAATATGCAAAGAATTCTTAAACTGTAATAGTAAGAGGAAAAACATG
>NW_025793961.1:0-6689 GCF_021613505.1 Equus quagga | reverse complement strand
ATTTCTAGCTTTTATAGCATTGTGATTGGAAAAGATGCTTGTTATTATTTCAATCTTCTTAAATTTATCGAGGCTTGCCTTGTTTCTCAATGTATGGTTTATCCTTGAGAATGTTCCTTGTGCACTTGAGAAGAATGTGTATTCTGTTGTTTTTGAATGGAGTGTTTTATATGTGTCTATTAAGTCCAACTGGTATAGCTTTTCATTTAATTCCACTGTTTCCTTGTTGATTTTCTGTCTGGAAGATCTATCTATTGATGTGAGTGGGGTGTTCAGGTCCCCTATTATTACTGTTTGTATAACTGTATTTTTAAATGTTGTTATATCTTTAAATATTTGATTTTTAAAAGACAGAGGGTGGCACCAAGGTGTATATTCACTAAACCACTTTGTCCAATCTTCTGTCAGAATTACTATAATATTCATCTATGTTACACTCATTCTGATTTCAACTGAGAAAACAGTTTGATGGGTACTGTCTACATTCCTATAATCTGTCAAAGATGTGATCCTTTTTACTACAGCTTATTTAGGGTACAGGAGTAGTGGTGAACCATCCAGCTTTAGTACCTGATGAGCTGGGAAGGCAGAGTAATCACAGAAAGAATAGAATCAGGAGCCTGACTTAGCCGTGCCAATAACTTGTTGAGTAACTTCCCCAAATTACATCTCTCTGGGACACAGACAACTTAAAAAGAATGCACCTCACTTGTGCTGTTCATGTAGTAACAAATGGGAGGCCGCAACTTGAGCAGTATTTTTAATATTTGCATAATCTTTAACTAGTTCTTTCACAGACTGCATTTTTAAGGACTGATTAACTTCTCTTCCTTTGTATTAATCAAAGACATATATAACTGCTTCAGAACTTCTGAGCTGCATGAGATAGTCACTATCTTAATATAATTCTAGCTAAAAGCAAATAAACATTATGTCTTAGTCCAGTCTCTCTGTAATCAAATGTGGGCTTCCTAAAACATCAAAAATAGTTGAGAATCTTGGGTTGGAAATCAGCTGACTGGATGATTACTGAGGTCCCTTTCCACTTCTACTGTCCTAGGACTCTGATCAAGATACGTCTTTGAGCATGTGTAAACAGACACAAAACACAACAGAGACACACTCTCTCTTATGTCAAATTTGGGAGCTGACCTTAATGCAAGAGGCACAGTGTGTGTGACACCATTCCATCAATTATTGCTACAAAGATGCTCCTGCCCTAAGGCAGGTGTCCACTGTATGAACATCACAAATTTCCAACTGTTTAACACTTTATCCTTTCATCAAGTAAGCCCCACATGTGAGGTACGATACACAAGCAGACAGAAAAACATACCTTAAAATAAACCAAATTACTTATAAACTTATTAAAATATTCTTTTGAGGGAAAATAAAAGGCAACTACAGTAGATGTTTGCAAACGTCAACATGATACATGGTTAGGGTTTAGAAAGTGTTTAATTTCATTTTTAAATTAAAAGGTCTTTACCCCTTTATTCGTATCTCACTGCAAATAAATGCTTGCTACTTGAACAAGGTTATCCTAGTACAGAAAAAATTTCTTTTTCATACTAACTTTTCCTCCCACTAGAATATCTTAGTGGTCAAATGACTGCTATTACTGTTTGTTCTTACACATCTGGGCCATGTAACTGGAGCAGCTAACTGACCTTAACCCTAAATTTCAGACACAAGACCCCAGAGTTTCTGAAGAGAGGTTGTATTCTTCCCAGGGCAAGATATAGGCTCTTGGGTGGGGAGTAGTGGTGTTGTGGGGGAACAGTGATTCCTGAGGGGAAGGATGCCCTATGCTGACCCAGGGCAACAGCCCCATTCTAGTCTCTGCATGCAGTCTGGGCCATTACTGAGTAATTACTGAGCAGTTGAAAGTCCATCCTTCACTGAGCATGAACATGTACTTTAAAGTACAGATGTGCTCTTAAAGTGCACTCATTAGTTCATCTGGATCATATATAGTGCTGGTGAAGCCATGATAATGTGCCAGTCCTCTTGCTGGGGGGACCACCCCTGGCTCTGTTCTCAGACTGCAACCTCTCCATTAAGGCCTACAGTAGCTCGATGTAGTTCTATGTGAGGGGTTCCTCACTCCAGCAAACCCACTTCTCCTGGGGTTGGACACTACTTTCAGAGTCTCAATTCCTGCATGAGTGATTTCTGCACAAGGTAACCTAGAAGCTTGTAGGCAAGTCCTGAGGGACAAAAAGAAGCCAGGCCATGCATAAGCTATGACCTCTAAGTGTGGTCAAGTGAAAATCGGGTGCTCATCAATATCACTAAAGTAATTTCTGTCATGGGGAAGGCAAATATGGGGGTGGTAGGGCAGAAAGAACACTCAAAAAAGTGAAGAGTGTGAGGTGTGGGAACTAAGTGTTCTCCCCTACACCTGTCACGTTAGGAAGGCCTTTAACTCTCCAACTCAGCAAGCAGAGCATACTTATTGAGTCAGATAAGCTGGACTTGAGTGGCCACTCTTCCCCTGAAAAGCTATAGCATCGCTAGCAAATCTCTGAATGAGGGGACTTGATGTGAATTTCTTTAAGGTACCTGCCAAATATGATTCTAGGTGATAATTACTTGAGTCACTTCACAATGTGTAGTAACTTATTAGCACATGAGATGCCAAGAGCCATGTGGATATTTTAAACACAATATGGATTCCTTCTTAAAGGGAAGGTTATAATGCTCTATATAAACATCATGTGTTTATTAGAACAACTTCACTTTAGGCAGTTCAAAATCGTGTACATATATTAATATATACCTACACAGAAAGACACACAGATAGACACACACACAAGGTTTTCCTATAATATCTTCCTCCCTGACCAACTCTAAGAGGTTCTTGGATGACAATCTAGATAATAGGCATCATTCTCAAGGCCAGCTTACCTTAAATAAATCTGCAACTATTCCATAATCTGCCACTTGAAAAATTGGAGCTTCTGGGTCTTTGTTAATAGCCACAATTGTCTGTGAAACAAAAACAAAGAGTTTGGCCTTTATCAAGAAAACATACCACAGAGACTGATGGTTCTATTTTAACTTCCGTAACAACAAATTTATATTCTTAAAAATGTTTACCAAAAAGATTAATTTGATTCATTTGTACTAACATCATAAATTTAGAAATTTCTGGGTTGGAACATAACAAAATGATCTCTCACCCCCAACCTTAGCCCATCAGAGTATTCAAAAAGGTTTCTAATCATTAAATTTTTAAAATTCTTTTTGACTTATGAGAAAAGTACTTAATTTAATTTTATTATTATTATTATTTTTAAAGATTGGCACCTGAGCTAACAACCGTCACCAATCTTTTTTTTTTCTGCTTTTTTCTCCCTGAATCCCCCCAGTATATAGTTGTATATTTTAGTTGTGGGTCCTTCTAGTCGTGGCACGTGGGATGCCACCTCAACATGGCCTGATGAGCAGCATCATGTCCGCGACCAGGATCCGAACCGGCGAAACCTTGGGCTGCCAAAGCACAGCACGCGAACTTAACCACTCGGCCACGGGGCCAGCCCCAAAAGTATTTAATTTTAGATAAGTAACAAATCATAGGAGAGGATTCTGGGAAGATGGCAGACTAGGAAGCATCAGGAATCTGTCTCCCAGCTTGACAACAACTGCACTGGCAGAATCTAACATAACCATTTTGGAACTCTGGAGTCTATTGAATGCTTGCAACTTCCAGGGCAAGGCTTGCATGGTAAACTGCAGCTCTTAGTGCAATAGTAGGTATCCATTTCTCAACCCTAGTCATGGTGGCAGGAAGCTGTGCACATGTTTCTGTAGCAGCTTGCACACAGCTTGCAGGAGTAAGAATGGGTACAAAGGACCCTGTACTCCAAATATTTGGAGTCTGTGCTTTGATCACTGACTGCTGCTTCTGATCACACAGGTACAGACAAAGAGGAGGGCAGCCATTGCTGTTGTACCTCTCCCACTGTTGCAAGTCCCACCAGCTAAAGTTACTTCCATGGAATTTAAAGGGTCAGTGCACTTTTTCTAGCCCTTTTCATTTTTCTCTTTTTCCCCCTTTGGGAGCCAGATATGAAAGTCCAGGACATTTAAAACAGAAAATTACAGAGTGATCACACATGCTCAGGAAAAGGCACAGGCTCAGAAAAGACACAAGAAGCCCTTAGGTTTACACCTCAGGCTAACCCTCAGCACAGAGACATCCTACAACAAACCAAAAAAAACCAAAAACAATAAACAAAAACAATAACAAAACACAGCAAATCCTAGGGAAGGAGGAGAATCTGATTTCCAGAGTTACCTAGATTATTAATTCAAATATCCAGGTTTTAACAAAAAAATCACAAGACGTAGGAAAAACACAAGAAAGTATGGCCCATTCAAAGGACAAAAAAATCAATACAAAGTGTCCCTGAAAATGACCTGATGGGAGAACTACTACACAGAGATTTAAAAAGAGCCATGTTACAGATGCTCAAAGAACTAAACGAAGACGTGAAGAGAGTCAGGAAAATGGTGTGTGAACAAAATGGAAATATCAGTAAAGACAGAAAACCTATAAAGAAACCAAAAAGAAATTCTGGAGCTGAAAAGTACAATAATTGAAATGAAAAATTCACAAGAGGGATTCAAAGGCAGATTTAAGCAGATGGAAGAATGAATCAGCAAACTTGAAGACAGGACAATGGAAATTATTGAGTATGAAGAACAGGAAGAAAAAAAGATTAAAGAAAAGTGAACAGAGCATAAGGGACCTGCAGGCCATGATCAGGTGGACCAAGTTATATACCAAAAGACATAATCCCAGAAGAAAAAGAGAGAGAGAAAGGGGCAGAGAAAATATCTGAAGAAATAATGGCTGAAATTTGATGAAAGACATGAATATAAACATCCAAGGAGCTGAACAAACTCCAAGTAAGATGAACTCAAAGAGACACACACCAAGACACATTATAATCAAACATCTGAAACCCTAAAAACAAAGAGAATCTTGAAAACAGAAAAAGTGATTAATTACATACAAGGGATCCTCAATAAGATTATGAGCAGATTTTTCATCAGAAACTTTGGAGGCCAGAAGGCAGTGGGCTGATATATTCAAAGTACTAAAAGAAAAAAACTGTTGACCAAGAATCCTAAATCCATCAAAACTGTCCTCCTAACAGTTTTTGCAGAAATTGAAAAATCTATCCTAAAATTCATATACCCCAAACAGCTAAAACAATCTAGAAAAAGGAGAACAAAGTTGGAGGAATCACTTTTTCTTTTTCTTTTTGGGTGAGGAAGACAGGCTCTGAGCTAACATCCGCTGCCAATCTTCCTCTTTTTACTTGAGGAAGACTGTCACTGACCTAACATCTGTACCAATCTTCCTCTATTTTCTATAACGGATGCTGCCTCAGAATGACTTGATGAGCGGTACTAGGTCCGCACTTGGGATCCAAACCTGTGAAGCCTGGTCCACTGACATGGAGTGCATGAATGGGGCTGGCCCCCTGGGGAATCACATTTTTTATTTCAAACCTTACTACAAAGATACAGTAATTAGGGGCTGGCCTGGTGCTGCAGCAATTAAGTTTGCATGTTCCACTTTGGCGGCCAAGGGTTTGCTGGTTCGGATCCCCAGTGTGGGGCATGGCAGCACTTGGCAAGCCATGATGTGGCAGGCGTCCCACATATAAAGTAGAGGAAGATGGGCATGGATGTTAGCTCAGGGCCAGGGCCAGGTTTTGGCTGGTTCGGATCCGGGGTGCGGACATGGCACTGCTCATCAGGCCATGCTGAGGCGGCATCCCACGTGCCACAACAAGAAGGAGCCACAATTAAAAATATACAACTATGTACTGGGGGGCTTTGGAGAAAAAAAGGAAAAATAAAATCTTTAAAAAAAAAAAGCTTCATAATTCAATGGGTGGATCAAAACACACAGGACAAGAAACAAAGGAAATGCAGTAGAACTGGAAAACGAGTGATAAAATGACAGCATTAAATGCTCACATATCGATAATGACCCTAAACGTAAATGGAATGAATTCTCCAATAAAAGGATACAGAGTGGCAAGATGGATTAAAGAACAAGACCCAACAATATGTTGCCTCCAGGAAACACATCTCAGCTCCAATGACAAACACAGGCTCAGAGTGAAGGGATGGAAGATGATACTCCAAGTTAATGGCAAGCAAAAGAAAGCAAGGGTCAGAATACTTCAATCAGACAGAGTACACTTCAAGATAAGACTGGTAAAGAGAGACAAAGAGGGGCCGTATATAATGATCAAAGGGATACTCCATCAAGAAGAAATAACACTTACAAATATCCATGCACCCAACACAGGAGCAGCAAAGTTCACAAAGCAACTATTAACAAACCTAAAAGGAGATATTAAAAATAACACAATGATAGTAGGGGACCTCAAGATTCCTCTCACATCAATGGATAGATCATAAAGACAGAACATCACCAAGGGAACAGTGGAATTAAATGAAAAGCTATACCAATTGGACTTAACACTAATATCAGAAAATTCCACCCCAAAACAGCAGAATGCACATTCTTCTCAAGTGCACAAGGAACACTCTCAAGGACACATCATGTGTTGGGAAACAAGGCAAGCCTCAATAAATTTAAGAAGATTAAAGTAATAACAAGCATCTTTTCCAATCACAATGCTATAAAAGCTAGAAAT
>NW_025793960.1:0-1783 GCF_021613505.1 Equus quagga | reverse complement strand
ATATTAGGCCACAAAACAAGTCTCAATAAATTTAAGAAAATTGAAATACCATGCATCTTTTCTGACCACAAAGGTATGAAACTAGGAATCAACTACAGGAAGAAAACCAGAAAAGCCACAAAAATGTGGAGATTAAACAAAATGCTACTGAACAACCATTGAGTCAATGAAGAAATCAAAAAACTCCTGGAGACAAATGAAAACGAAAATATGACATGCCAAAATCTCAGGATACAGCAAAGCGGTTCTAAGAGGGAAGCTTATAGCAATTCAGGCCTACCTCAACAAACAATAAAAGTCCTAAATAAACAATCTAAAAGAAATCTAAAAGTACTGGAAAAAAGAAGAACAAACAAAGCCCAAAATAGACAGAAGGAAGGAAATAATAAAAATCAGAGCAGAAATAAATGAAATAGAGACTAAAAAATCAATAGAAAAAAAATAATGAAACCAAGAGCTTGTTCTTTGAAAGATAAAGAAAATTGACAAACCCTTAGCTATACTCACCCAGAAAAAAGGAGAGAAGGCTCAAATAAATAAAATCAGAAATGAAAGAGGAGAAATCACAACGGACACCTCAGAAATACAAAAGATAAGACAATATTATGAAAAGCTATACACCAACAAATTGGATAATCTAGAAGAAATTGGTACATTCTTAGACACCTACAACCTTCCAAAACTGGACCAAGAAGAAGTAGAGAATTTGAATAGACCAATCACAAGTAAGGTGATTGAAACAGCTATCAAAATCCTCCCCAAAAATAAAAGCCAAGGACCAGATGGCTTCCCTGGTGAATTCTACCAAACATTCAAAGAAGACTTATTAGCTATCCTTCTCAAACTCCTCCAAAAAATTCAAGAGGAGGAGAGGCTTCCTAACTCATTCTACAAAGCCAACATTATCCTGATAGTGAAACCAGACAAGGAGAACACAAAAAAGAAAATTATAGGCCAATATCACTGATGAACATCGATGCAAAAATCCTCAACAAAATACTAGCAAACCGAATGCAACAACACATTAAAAAGATCATACATCATGATTAAGTGGGTTTCATTCCAGGGATGCAGAGATGGTTCAACATCTGCAAATCTATCAAAGTGATACACCACATTAGCAAAATAAAGAACAAAAATCTCATGATCATCTCAATACATGCAGATAAAGCATTTGAGAAGATACAGCATCCATTTATGATAAAATAAAAAACTCTAGGGGCTTTCCCCGTGGCCGAATTGTTAAGCTCGTGCTCTCTGCCTCGGCGGCCTGGGGTTTTGCCCATTCGACTCCTGGGCATGGACAGGGCACCACTCATCAGGCCATGCTGAGGCAGCATCCCACGTGCCACAGCTAGATGGGCCCACAACTAAACATACACAACTGTGTACTGGGGGGCCTTGGGAAGAAAAAAATAAAATCTTTAAAAAAAACTCCAAATAAAATGAGTATAGAAGGAAAATATCTCAACATAATAAAGGCCATATATGACAAACCCACAACAAATATCATTCTCAATGCAGAAAAACTGAAAGCTATCCCTCTAGGAATGGGAACCAGACAAGGATGTCCACTGTCACCACTCTTATTTAACATAGTATTGGATGTCCTAGCCAGAGCAATCAGGCAAGAAAAAGAAATAAAAGGGATCCATATTGGAAAAGAAGAAGTAAAATTGTCACTCTTTGTAGAGGACATGATTTTATGTATAGAAAATCCTAAGGAACCCACTAAAAAAACCTTTAGAAAGAATAAATGAATACAGTCGAGTCAGAGGATACA
>NW_025793959.1:0-26946 GCF_021613505.1 Equus quagga | reverse complement strand
CCAAAAGAAGAACCTTGATGAGGGGAAAGAATTGTTTTACACAAAAAAATCAACATTGAGGATAGTTTTTTTTTCCATAAAATCATTGATTTTAAATTATTGGTATAAGAAAAACTTAACAAAACTTTGCAATAATATCTGATTTTAGTTGTCTTCCCAAAAACATTTCCAAATACTGATTGAAATAGAAGAAAATAAGGAATCACTTTATTTACCCACGTCTTTCTTTGCTGCTTCAGGGCACTGAGAGTCTTACTGATGTTCTCACTTATGAGATGCTTGATCACATCAGCTTCTTTGGGCAGGTTGTGATTCACAAATGTCTCTTTGAGTCTGATGCATTTCGGTGGGAGGGAAATTTCCTCCTCCTCTTTTCTAGAAACTTTTGATTTATGAATTAAAAATGCATTCTCAAGCAAAAGTCCTGATTTTTTTTCCCTTTGTTTTGTGAGCATTATCAGAGCAGGGCTGATAAGCACAATTTTAATCTAAGAATAATTGTTTCTTTTATAATACCCAATTAGAGGGCATGCAATGTTCTTCAGTAAAAATATCTAACATATTTATATAGGATTACAACATGTTATTAAGTTTTTATGTAGATTATATTTCTCCAGGATATTCATGCTTAGTAAGGGATCTTCACACTCTTAGTTTTACTGATGAACAACCCAAGGCATTAAAATGCCATGAACTCTAAGAGCAGTTACATTTAGAAAATCTGAGAACAGAATCTATGTCTTAAGTTTCAACTGGATACCGTTCCCCAGTTATGAGTGCGTATTTTACACTGGGACCAGTATCATCCTGATTAATAATGCTGTACCTGCCATCATATAGCAAAACCAAGTTAATTAACCTGTTCCGTTAGATTTTTGTGTTTCTAGTTTTGGCTGTCATAAGCTAAGTATTGAACATACTTGTACATGCATTTCTTTATCTCAGTATTTTCTTAAGAAATGTCTAGAACTAGAATTTGGGGTCAAATAATCAGATTTTTAGTAAGTGCTTATGATATGCCAGACCATGCCATCTTAGTATTTGGGGTGATAAAAAGACTCAAATGACATAGTTGACACTTTTACATTCCTTCTGGTACGTAAGGTAAACCCTGAATAGGAATAGATGCATCGAAGGCCACTAGGGAGATTCAGATAATGTGACTTGGTGTTTTAGAAGTCAGTGATGTCATTCTGACTGCAGTCACCACTGTCGGGTTGTGATTAAACTCTGATGACCTATGAGAGCACCATGATGGTAAGGAATTTATGTTGCAAATTTTTACGTTGCTTTTTAAGTTGAGATAGATTCATGATCATAAAATTCACCGTTTGTTTTTTGTTTTTTTGGTGAGGAAGATTGGCCCTGAGCTAACACCTGTTGCCAGTCTTCCTCTTTTTGCTTGAGGAAGAGTGGCCCTGAGCAAACATCTGTGCACGTCTTCCTCTATTGTGTATGTGGGGTGCCACCACAGCATGACTTGTTGAGTGGCGTAGGTCCATGCCTGGGATCCAAACGTGTGAACCTGGGCCAACAAAGCAAAGTGTGCTGAACTTGACCACTATGCCACTGGGCCAGCCCCAAAATTCACCTTGTAAAAATGTACTCAAAAGAAAACGTTTTACTATATTCACAAGGTTGTAAAAATCAGTACCACTATCTAATTTCAAAACATTTTATCACCTTAGTAAGAAACCCTGGCCTTGTTAGCTGTCACTTCCTATCCCTCGTCCTCCCATACTCTGGAAACCACTAACCTGGCTTCTGTCTCCATGGATTTGCTGACTCTTGAAATTCAGTCTACATGGAATCATGCAGTATGTGTCTTTTTATGTCTAGCTCCTTTCACTTAGCATGAGGTTTTCAAAGTTCGTCCATGTGGTAGATAAGCACATCATTCTTTCACTTTACTTTGGAAAGTATACATGGCATTGCATTTGCCATTTTAACCACTTTTCAGTGTACAGTTCTGTGACAGTAAGCACATTCACATTATTGTGTGACCATCAGCACCATCCACTTCCAGGACTTTTTCATCTTCGACTGAAACTCTGTCCCATTAAACACTAACTCCCCATTCCCCTCTCCTCCCATTCCTGGCAGCCACCATTCTCCTTTCTGTGTCTCTGAATTTGACTTCTCTAGGACCCTCATAGTAGAGCAATCGTGCAAAATTTATACTTTCATGACTAGCTCATTTTACTTAGCGCAGTGTCCTCAAGGTCCTCCATGAGGAGTCGGTATCAAAATAGCTGTCAGTTTTATGTCTGCGTAATATTCCCTTATATCCATAAACGACATTTTCCTCATCCATCTGTTGATGGACATTTGGGTTGCTCTCAGTTTTTGGCTGTGACAAATGTGAACATTTGTGTACTAGTTTTTGTGTGAATGCATATTTCCATTCTCTTGGGTATATAGCTAAGGGCAGAAGTGCTGGGTCACACGGTAACTCCTACATTACATTTTATTCTGATGATGGTGGTTGCTGAGTGAGACGGATGGGATAAGATAATTGAGCAGCTTTCTGGAGGACGTGATTAACAGGGTGGGAAAGGGTTCCGTAAGAAAACTTGCAGAAGGATGTAGCGCTGAGACCAGCAACAATACATATTAGTACACTCAGGGACCTCACCATCTGTCTAGACAGTCATCCAACAATGAGCATGCCTAGAAACCTGAGAGGAGATTGTGTCACTGGTAACTGAAGGAATCAAAAACCATTTAGTAAAACAACCCAAATTTAGTACATTTCCCCAAGACCAAGTAAACTCTGTTTAGAAGAATGAACTTTCCACATTTTGGAAAACAGCTTCCACTTAACACACAGCAAATGTTCACGTGCACAGATATTTTAAGAAATGGCCATTGAATCAGCAAGTTAAGATATACTTAAACAAACAAAATCCCCATCAGGAGCAAAAGATAAGCACTGTTAATCAGTGAATGTACAACTTTCTAGATCTTTTTCTGTCTATTGAAGTCTGATGATTTTTCAGTCATTTGATATTGAGATACACATATGTTCTTCAAATGGTATCATATTGCACCTATAGTTTTATAACCTGATTTTTCTACTGACAGTATTTCTGGAATGTTTTCCATGTTCACAATATTTTTCCTGACTTCACGATTACTACATGGATATGTCATAATGTGTTTAACCAGTCAGTTTTTCTGGAATTGGAATATTGAATACTTCCTGACCAGTTCTATGTCTTTTCTAACCTGTTCAACCTCACCTGACCCCAAGGCCATGAGGTAAGGTGTGGCTGGATGGCGTGGCTCCTTTTCAGTCCTGGAAGGTGTGAATGGAGGGAGGAGGACCTGTTCAGGGCAGCGCTGACCAGCCTAGCCTCACGTGCAGAGCTGCTTCCCCAAAGTGGAGGACAGGCCAGAAAACTGTCTGCTGAATTGTTTGGGTTTCCTGGGAGTTAGGGAAAGAGTTTGGGTTTATCTACAATCCTTCTAATCTTTTCATATTGTTGTCATTGTACAGTTAGAGGTATTATGCAAAATGGAATGGAGGAGCCAAATGTTACTTCCTTTCATGGTAACCCTGAATTATGCTTGCTCTCATGGTCTCTTTTTCCTTACCCAGCTCTGGATTCCCTTTGTTCTTTCCCAGTAGAGGAATCCCAAGGAGGACTGATCAGTTTTGGCAGGTGCAAAACCATGGTATGTGTAAGTTAGTGTTTCCTTCTCGTTAAAATAGTGAGACGTAAATGTTTTCATTAATTGTTCTGAAGCGTCCTACCCAAAAGAACCCCATGTGATTATGTGCTTCCCAGTTCCTCCCATTCCAGTGAACTGAACAAAGGTTCCAAATAACCTAGTCCTCCTTATGTGGCCCAGTCTCTTCTAGCCACTGTTTATATATTCACTGACCAGATTATTCTCTCCTACGTGCTCAACTTAGTCATATTAAGAGCTATAATGGAGGAATGAAGAAATTAAGTCCTGTCAAGACATGATTTGAGCTTCCCGTGTCAGGACTGTAGTTGGATGAGAGATGGAGATCCCATTTGGCCAAGCAGGGAAAGACCCTGACATTCTCACAGACATGAGTTTTCTAGATACACATGATAAAACCCAGCAATGAACGGTCTCTGGAGGCTAAGATCCAATGCACTGTGAGGTTTTTGGAATTGAATAGCAATATGATTTAGGACTTGAAAATATATGGATCATGGTCCTTTGTAAGGGATTCCTGAATGAGAAATATGACTATTTTATTGCTGACTGGGATGCGATGAAATTGAATGACTTTGATATAATTCTGGATCATCCTACATTAGTATCCTCTAACTCATGAACCAGAAAAGTTCTCAGTGAGGGATTGTTAGTGTCCATAAAAGAGAATAAAATCATAAGTCTTAAATTAACAGAGAGCAAGAATAGAAAAGACCTTAGATATGTTGTCTAACTTAATGTATATAATCCTAATCATCTAAACATGTTTAATTCTATTATAACCATAAATTAGAGTGCTATGCAGCCATTCAAAATATTAGTCAAAATAAGGAAACTACATATGATAGCATTTAACAAAGAATTTCAGTATTTAAGATATTCTTTCGTTCTTTTTTATATGCTGTTTTTCTATCTGTTATGACAAACTCTAAGTTTCAATTGGAGAATTTTATCCTTTTACATTTAACGTAATTATTGACAGTTAGATTTAGGTCATCCATTTTACTGTATGTTTTCTTTTTTTCCATTTGGCTTTTGTTCCCCTTTCTCTTTTTTTCTTCTTTGGGGTTAATAATAATTATTTAAAATTCCATTTTAACTTGATTTTCTATATGTGCCTATTTTTAGTGGTCACTGTCTATATCTATATACATGTATATATCTATATATATATATAATTATTTTACTAAGTCATATTGGCTTTCAACCTTGTATACATTTCAAGTGTCTATCATAATATTTCAGTTTCTCTTTAGACTGCATTGTGTTCATCACCAATAATTCAGTTTTTATCCGTCACCATACATATGTGGCTTTACCATTTCATCCTCCCTCATCCCTTTTTCCTCTGGTAACCACTAATGTATTCTCATCTATGTGTTTGCTTATATTCCACATAGGAGTGAAATCTTAGAGTATTCCTTTCTCTGTCTTACTTGTTTGGCTCAAGATCCATCCATGTTGTCTCAAATGGGATGAGTTTGTCTGTTTTTATGGGTGAGTAGTATTCCATTGTATATATATACAACACCTTCTTCTCCATTTGTCCCTTGATGGGCATCTAGGTTGCTTCCACATCTTGCCTATTGTGAATAATGCTGTGGTGAGCATACGGGTGCATATATCTTTTTGAATTAGTGATTTCATGTTCTTTTGATAAATACCCAGTAGTGGGATGGCTGGATCATACAGTATTTCTATTTTTAAGTTTTTGAGAAATTTGCATACTGTTTTCCATAGTGGCTGCACCCGTTTGCATTCCCACCACCAGTCTATGAGCATTCCCTTTACTCCACATCCTCTCCAACATTTGTTATTTTTGGCTTGGTAATTATAGCCATTTGACTGGTGTGAGGTGATACCTCATTGTCGTTTTGATTTGCATTTCCCTGATGATTAGTGATGTCGAACATCTTTTCATGTGCCTGTTGGCCATCTGGATATCTTCGTGAAAAATGTCTGTTCATATCCTCTGTCCATTTTTTTTATTGGATTATTCTTTTTTTGTTATTGAGTTGTATGAGTTCTTTATATATTTTGGAAAGTAATGCCTTGTCAGCTGTATGATTTGCAAATATTTTCTTCCCATTGGTAGGTTGTCTTTTCATTTTGATGATGGTTTCCTTTGCCTTGAGGAAGCTCTTTAGTCTGATGTAGTCCCATTTCTTTATTTTGTCTTTTGATTCCCTTGCCTGTGGAGACATGGTATTCAGAAAGATACTACTAAGACCTACGTCAAATCTGTACTGCCTATATGTTCTTCTAAGAGTGTTATGGTTTCAGGTCTTACATTCAAGTCTTTAATCCATTTAGAGTTAATTTTTTTGTATCATGTGAGACAATGATCTACGTTCATTCTTTTGCATGTGGCTCTCCAATTTTCTCAACACTGTTAATTGAAGAGACTTTCCTTTCTTCATTGTGTGTTCTTGGCTTCTTTGTTGAAGATTAGCTGTCCCTTGAAGTGTGGTTTTACTTCTGGGCTTTCAATTCTGTTCCATTGATCTGTATATCTGGGTTTATTATGTGAGTACCATGCTGTTTTGACTACTACAGCTTTGTAGTATATTTTGAGTTCAGGGAGCATGATGCGTCCAAGTGTTTTTTTTTCCCCCCTCAGGATTGCTTTGGCTATTCAGTGTCATTTGTTTTTCCGTATAAATTTTAAGATTCTTTTTTCTCTTTTCATGAAGAATGTCATTGGTATTCCATTCGGGTTTGAATTAAGTCTGTAGATTGGTCTGTAGATCAATCTGTAGATTGATTTAGGTAATATGGACATTTCAACTGTGTTTATTCTTACAATACATGAGCATGGAATATCTTTCCATTTGTCTTCTTTCATTTGTTTCATTAACGTCATAGTTTTTGGTGTATATGACATTCACCTCCTTGGTTAAATTTATTCCAAGTATTTTATTCTTTTTTGTTGCAGTTGTAAGTGGGATTATAGTCTTGACTTATCTTTCTGCTGGTCCATTATTAATGTATAGGAATGCAAGTGATTTTGTGTGTGTGAGGAAGACTGGCCTTGAGATAACATCTTTTGCCAATCTTCCTCTTTAATTTTCTCCCCAAAGCCCCAGTACATAGTTGTATATCATTCTAGTTCTTTCATTTGGGATGCCACCACAGCATGGCCTGATGAGCGGTGTGTAGGTCCATGCCCAGGATCCAAACTGGCGAACCACAGGCCAATGTAGTGGAATAAAATGCAAATGATTTTTGAATGTTGATTTTGTACTCTGCAGCTTTACTGTATTCGTTGATTATTTCTAATGGTTTTTTGTTGGATTCTTTACAGTTTTCCATATATAGAATCATGTCAACCACAAATAGTGACAGTTTTAATTCTTCCTTTCCTTTTTGGATACCTGTTATTTCTTTTTCTTGCCAAACTGCTTTGGCTAAAATTTCCAGTACTGTGTTGAAGAAGAGTGGCAAGAGTGGGCACCCTTGTCTTGTTCCTGTTCTCAGAGGAATGGTTTTCACAAGGCAGACTTGAAAGCTTTGCTCCTGTCTCCTTGCCAGTCAATCTCACAATAAAGCTCTTTCTTTTCTCCAAAGCCGGTGCCATACTATTGGCTTTTCTGTGTGTCAAGCATCAAACCCTTGCTTGATAAAAACACTATTCCATCATAAAAATGAATGAAATCTTGCCATGTTCAACAACATGGATAGACCTTGAGGGTATTAAGCTAAATAAAATAAATCAGTCAGAGAAAGACAAGTATTGTATGCTTTCACTTATATATGGAATATAATAAACAAAGCAAAACTCACAGACACAGAGAAAAGATTGGTGGTTGACAGAGGAGTGGTGGATTAGGGGGTGGGAAAAAATGGCTGAAAGGAGTCAAGAAGTGCAAACTTCCAATTACAATATAAATGAATCAAGGGGATGTAATGTACAACATGGTCACTACAGTGAATAATATTGTATTGAATCTTTGAAAGTTGTTAAGAGAGTAAATCTTAAAAGTTCTCTTCACTAGAAAAAATGTAACTTTCAATAGTGACAGATGCTAACTAGACTTCATGCAGTCATTCCATGATGTATACAAATATTGAATTATTATGTTGTATACCTGAAATTAATCTAATATTTTATGTCAGCTATACTCCAATAAAAAATAAAAATATGGGCAAGCCACATAATATAGTGGTTAAGCTTGCACGCTCTGCTTCTGTGGCCCAGGGTTTCATTGGTTTGGATCCTGGGCATGGACCTAGCACCACTCATCAAGCCATGCTGAGTTGATGTCCCACATAGCAGAACTAGAAGGCTCTACAACTAGAATATAGAACTATGACCTAGGGAGCTTTGGTGAGAAGAAGGGAAAAAAAAAAAGAGTGGCAACAGATGTTAGCTCAGGGTCAATCTTTGTAAAAACAATTTTAAAAATAAATAAAAAGAAAGCAAAAAACTACACAACAAAATCTCTGATTAATATATATGTAAGGATTTGCAACAAAATACCAGCAAACAAAAAATAATAGAAAAATAAAGAGGCCATACATCATGAAGAAGTGAAATTTATTCCTAGAATGTAAGGATGTTTCCCTTTAAGTAAAGAAATAAATGTGATACATCACATTGATAGAATTAAAGTTTAAAGAGATATGATTAGCTCAATAGATGTGGAAAACACTTTTGGCAAATTCAACATCATTTCATAATGTATGATCACAACAAATTTGTGATAGAATAAGCATATCTCAAAATAATAAAGGCCATATATGACAAGACACAGCCAACAATATATACAGCAGTGAAAAGTTTAAAATTTTCTCTCCAAGATCAGGAACAAGATAAGGATGTTACTCTCACCACTCTTATTCAACATAGTACTGGACATCCTAGTCAGAGCAATTAGACAAGAAAAAGAAATAAAATACGTTCAAACCAGGAAGGAAGAAGTAAAGTAGTCCCCATTCAAAGCATGCTATCTTATGTAGAGACCCATGAAGACCCCACCAAAAACTGTTAGAAGGAATAGACAAATTCAGTTAAGTTTTAGAACACCAAATCCACATATAAGGATCAGTTCTATGTCTACACACCAAAAATGAGCAATATAAGTAAGAAATAAAGAAAATACTATCTTTACAGTAGCATCAAAAACAATAAAGTACTCAAGAATAAAGTTAACCAAGGAAGTGAGATTTCTATCCAAATAGAACCAGAAGACATTAATGAATTAAAGTGAAAAGACACAAATAAATAGAAAGATTGTCCTTGTTCATGGATTGAACAATCTAATATTGTTAAAATCTCCATACTACCTAAAGCTGTCTATGGATTCTATGTAATTGCTATCAAAATTCCAATGTTACTTTTCACAGAAATATTTTTAAAAATCCTCAAATTTTTATGGAATCACAGAAGACCCTGAATAACCAAAGAAATCCTCAGAAAAAAACAACACAGCAAAGCTGGAGGCATCACACTTTCTGATTTCAAATTTGATTACAAAACTATAGTAATTAAAACAATATGGTACTGGAATATAAAGAACCACGAAGACCAGTGAAACAGAATCAAGAATGCAGAAATAAACCCATGTATATAAGGGCAACCAGTATTTAACAATAGAGCTGAGAATACTTGTTTAAGAAAGGATAGTGTCTTTAATAAATGGAGCAGGAAAAACTGGATATCCATATACATTAGAAAGAAATTGAACTCCTATCTTACACAATTAAAAAAAATAATTTTAAGTGTATTAAGGACCACATAGGACTTGAAACCATAGAACTCCCAGGAGAATGAGTAGGAAAAAAATGTCTTTGATGTGCATCCTGGCAATGAATTTTTGGATATGACACCAAAATCACAAGCCACAAAAGAAAAGATAAACAGATAGGGCAAATCAAGCTAAAAATATTCTGCATGGGAAAACAATCAATCAACAGAATGAAAAGACAACCTGCCAATTGGGAGAAGATATTTGCAAATCATATATTGATAAGGGGTTAATATCCAAAACATGTTTAGAACACATACAACTCAAAAACACAAAAACAACTGATTAAAAAATGATCAGAGGATCTGAACAGACGTTTTTGCAAAGAAGAGATACAGATGGCCAACAGGCACATGAAACAATGTTCAAGATCACTAATTAGGCAAATACAAATCAAAACCACAATGAGATATCACTTCCCACCTGTCAGAATCACTATTATTAAAAAAGGCAAAAAAAGCCCAACAGAAAATGAAAAGTAACAAGTATTGGAGAGGATGTGGAAAAAAGGGGCTTCATGTATTCTGCTGGTGGGAATGTAAAATGGTGCAGCCACTGTGGAGACCAGTATGGAAATTCCTCAAAAAATTTAATCTACCATATGATCTAGCTATTTCACTTCTGGCTGTTTATTGAAAGAAAGCAAAAACATTAATTCAAAAATATATATACACCACTATGTCTGTTGCAACATTATTCACAGTAGTCAAGACTTGGAAACAATCTAAGTGTCCATCAATGATCGAATGGATAAAAATCGTGTTGTTTGTATGTACAATGGAATACTACTCATCCATAAGAAAGATGAAATATTGCAATTTTCAATATGGATAGACCTCGAGGGTATTATGCTAAGTAAAAACAACTCAGACAGAGAAAGACAAATACTATACGATTTCACTCACGTGTGGATGATAAAAAAGCAAACCCATAGAGAGAACAAAGTGGTGGTTACCAGAGGGGAAATCAGATTGGGGTAGGGCAAATGGGGCAAACAGGGACACTTGTACCATGAGGGAGGGAATTAGATTTTTGGTGGTGAACATGATGTAGACTGTGCAAAGTTGAAATATAGTGATGTACTCCTGAAATGTATACAATATTATAAACCAATGTTACCTCAACAAACTTTAAAAAATTACCTAAAAATGCCTACACCTGACTCTAATACAGGACCACAGCCTTTTTACTCAAAGACTGGTCCACAGATTAGGATCTTCAGTATCATCACCCAGGAGCTTCTTAGAAATTGAGAGTCTCTTGGGCCGAGGGAGACCTACTGAATCAGAATCTGCATTTGAACTAGGTTCCTTGGCGACTCTCATGCATATTGAAGTCACAGAAGTGCTGGTCTTGAATGAGTTTTCTCACCTTCTCACTATTGACTTTTGGGGCTGGATAATTGTTTGTGTTGTGTGTTGTCTGTGCATTTCAGGTGACTAGCAGTACTCCTTGAACATGGCCAAGTGTCTCTGGGGCAAAATCACCTCTGATTGAGAACCAATGGCCTGATGTTTCAGAACTGAAAGCATTCTGACAGAATTCCAATCAAGACCCCATGTCTTACTTGTAAATTTGCACGGATCACTAAATCTCTCTGAGCACCATTTCTGCAATATAGGGTGGAGTTCATAAACATACTATCTCATAGAACAGACTTTTGTAAAAATTAAATAGGAAAGACCCTATAAGGTGGTAAGTTTGGATAATTTGGCATAAAATGATCTAAATAGATATCTTGTAATTAGCAAATGTTTCATAATGAAGGATGACATATCAGCTCTTAACTTGTGATATAAATAGGAATTGCAAGTTGTTTTGGCAAATGTATCAGGAAGGCAAGGAATTTTGTGCCCAAGATTTTATCTTAAAGGAACAGAATTCTCTCATGTTCTGAAGAATGGACTAGCAATTTTCTGGAGATATGAGGGACAGTGTTCCCACCACGAGTTAATGTTTGAAGATCCTATGGACCTAAACCAGAGGTTTCTCAGTCTTAAACTTTTGACAAAATTTAAGCTCAGGGTTTTGATGAAGGGCTGATAGGTTGGACCTCTGGAAAGCAGGAGAGTTTATGTAGAGGGAGTAACAAGAACTGGATTCACTTGATTTCTAAGCTCGTCTCTTGGAAACAGAATCAGTAGGAAAACTTTTAATTCTGTCCTGATCACTGTCAGGCAAGGAAATCATGTATTTAGAGGTTGGAGTAATAAGAGGGAAATGTGCCTAATGAACAGATATAGGGAGCTGAACTCCACTGCTGCAGTCCCTCAGCATGTGCAACCTTGGACTGGATGGGAGATGGTTGTTCTTTTGGAGTCCTACATCTGGCTCATGGACCAATATTTGACTGCTCCCTGGTGTCTTGTTGGGTGAAACTTCAATCTCCATAATCAACCATCCAGGGAGAAATTTTTTTTTCAACCTGGAGACTTTCCTCTCAGAGATTCCATCCAGGTGAGTCTGAGAGTGTTGTAGACACTGTAGGAGAGAGTCAGAGAGAACGAAAGCCAAGAATATTTCCCTGAGCTCAACTGAGAGTCAATCCTGCCTAACACAGAGCTCAGAGATCACTGGGGTTGTTTGCTTGCTTTATTAATTAATATATTTATTTATGATGCTGAAATGAAAAGCGAGCAATGAATCTAGCAACACAGGTGTCAATGTTGAAATTAAATGATAGTAACAGAAGGTCAATAAAAAGGGGAAATGAGAAGCGTGAAGTCATTTTAGTAAACGTAGAACATAAATCAAAGGATATTTGCAATTAACAAAAGTGGGCAAATAGCATATTAGCTGAAGAGTGATGTACAGGCAAGTGTGGTGATTTCTTTTTATTTTTTATTTCTTTTTATTTTTATTTTTTTCACAGTAGAATTATGTATATTTCTAGCAACATTATTTCTGTGTGAATTTCCATGCCATAAATTTGAGTACTCATTCCATTCAAAATAGTTTGCCAAGCTTTTAAATCAGTGGGTGCCCAACCAAATTATCTTTTCCCTTTGGTTAAAGATCTGGATTTTTTTTTTTACTTTCTTTTTTTAATCATTCTTTTTAAATTTTCAGATGTACATCGCATTTCGAATTCTGTGTACATTACATCATGTTCACCACCCAAAAACTAATTATAGTCCATCCCCTCACATTGTGAGCCTAATCACCCCTTTTGCCCTCCCCCTTCCCCCCTTCCCCTATGGTAAACACCAATCCAATCTCCAGTGCTATGTGTTTTTTTGTCATTGTTTTTATCTTCTACTTATGATTGAGATCACATGGTATCTGACTTTCTCCCTCTGACTTATTTCACTCAGCATAGTACCATCAAGGTCCATCCATGTTGTCACAAATGGCCGGATTTCGTCATTTCTTATAGCTGAGTAGTAGTCCATCGTGTATAAATACTACATCTTTATCCATTCATCCCTTGATGGGTACCTAGGTTGCTTCCAAGTCTTGGCTATTGTGTATAATGCTGCAATGAACATAGGGGTGCAAGTATCTTTATGCCTTTGGTATTTTCAAGTTCTTTGGATAAATACCCAGCAGGGGAATAGCTGGATCATATGGTAGATCTATCCTTAATTTTCTGCAGATACTCCATACTGCTTTCCATAGTGGCTGCAACAGTTTGCACTCCCACCAGCAGTCAACAAGGGTTCCCTTCTCTCCACATCCTCTCCAACATTTGTTGTTTCCTGTCTTGTTAATTATAGGCATTCTGACCAGAGTGAGGTGATACCTCATTGTAGTCTTGATTTGCGTTTCTCTGATAGCTAATGATGTTGAGCATCTTTTCATATGCCTGTTGGCCATCCGTATATCTTCTTTGGAGAAATCTCTGTTCAGATCTATTGCCCATTTTCTAATTGGATTAGTGTTTTTTTCTTGTTGAGCTGTATTAGTTCTTTGTATATTATGAAGATTAACCCCTTGTCAGATATATGATTTGCTCATATTTTCTCCCAGTTGGTGGGTTGCCTTTGTTTTGGTTTGGGTTTCCTTTGTCTTGCAGAAGCTCATTAGTCTGATGAAGTCCCACTTGTTTATTTTTTTCTTTTGTTTCCCTTGTCCAATAAGACATGGTATTTGAGAAGATCCTTTTAAGATGAATGTCCAAGAGTGTACTACCTATAGTCTCTTCCAGAAGTTTTATAGTTTCAACTCTTTGATCCATTTTGAGTCTATTTTTGTGTATGGCATAAGATAGTGGCCTACTTTCGTTCTTTTGCTTGTGCTTACCCAGTGTTCCCAACACCATTTATTGAAGAGACTATCTTTTCTCCTTTGTAAGATCTTAGTACTTTTGTCAAATATTAGCTGTCCGTAGAGGTATGGTTTTATTTCTGGGTTTTCAATTCTGTTCCATTGATCTGTGTGCTTGTTTCTGTACCAGTACCATGCTGTTTTGATTACCATAGCTTTGTAGTACATTTTGAAGTCAGAAGTTGTGTTGCCTCCCATTTTGTTCTTTTTTCTGAGGATTGCTTTAGCTATTCAGGGTGTTTTCTTGGCCCATAGGAATTTTAGCATTCTTTGTTCTATTTCCTTGAAGAATGTCATTGGGATTCTGATTGGGACTGCATTGAATCTGTAGATTGCTTTGGGTAGTATGGACATTTGAACTATGTTTATTCTCCTGATCCATGTGCATGGAACATCTTTCCATTTCTTTACATCATCATTGATTTCTTTCAATAATGTCTTATAGTTTTATTGTATAGGTCTTTCATCTCCTTGGTCAAATTTATTCCTAGATATTGTATTCTTTATGTTGTGATTATAAATGGGATTGTATTCTTGATTTCTCTTTCTGTTAGTTCATTATTAGTGCATAGAAATGCAACTGATTTTTGTAAGTTGATTTTGGACCCTGCAACTTTACTGTAGTTGTTGATTAATTCTAATACTTTTCCAATGGATTCTTTAGGGTTTTCTGTAATAGGATCATGTCGTCTGCAAACAGTGAGAGTTGCACTTCATTTCCTGTTTGGATTCCTTTTTCTTGCTTAATTGCTGTGGCCAAAACCTCCAGTGCAATGTTGAATAAGAACGGTGAGAGTGGGTACCCTTGTCTTGTTCCTGTTCTCAGAGGGATGGCTTTCAATTTCTCCCCACTGAGTACAGTGTTAGGTGTGGGTTTGTCATATATGGCCTCTATTATGTTGCGGTAGTTTCCTTCTATCCCCATTTTGTTAAGAGTTTTTTTTTTTTAATCACGAATGGCTGTTGGATCTTGTCAAATGCTTTCTCTGTGTCTGTTGAGATGATCATGTGTTTTTTATTCCTCATTTTCTTAATGTGGTGTATCATTTTGATTGATTTGTGGATGTTGAACCATCCATGTGTTCATGGTATAAATCTCAGTTGATCATGGTGTATGAGCTTTTTAATGTTTTGCTGCATTCAGGTTGACAAGATTTTGTTGAGGATTTTTGCATCTATGTATATCAGTGATATTGACCTGTAGTTTTCCTTTTTTGTGTTATCTTTGTCAGGCTTTGGTATTGGGGTGATATTGGCCCAGTAGAATTTTTTAGGATGTGTTCTGTCTTCCCTCATTTTTTGGAATAGTTTGAGGAAGCATAGTTCTTAAATCGTCTGTGAACATTTGGTAGAATTTTCCAGGGAAGCCATCTGATCCTGGACTTTTGTTTTGGGAGATGTTTTTAATTACTGTTTCAATCTCTTTACTTGTGAGTGTTCTCTTCTGATTATCCATTTCTTCTTGATTCAGCTTTAAGAGGTTTAAGAGCCTAAGAATTTTTCCATTTCTTCTAGATTGTCCAATTTGTTGGTATATAGCTTTTCATAGTATTCTCTGATAATCATTTGTATTTCTGTGGTATCCATTGTAATTTCTCCTCTTTCATTTCTAATTTTATTTATCTGAGCTTTCTCTCTTATTTTTCTTTGTAAGTCTGGCTAGGTATTTGTCAATTTTGTTCATCTTGTCAAAGAACCAGCTCTTTCTGTCATTGATTTTTTCTGCTGTTTTTTGTTTCAAGCGCATTTATTTATCCTCTGAATTTTATTTTTTGCCTCCTTCTGCTGACTTTAGGCTTTGTTTGTCCTCATTTTTATAATTCAGTTAGGTGTAGTTTGAGATTGCTTATTTTGGATTTTTCTTGTTTGGTAAGGTAAGCCTGCATTGTCATGAATTTCCCTCTTAGTACTATTTTTCTGCATCCCATATGAGTTGATATAGTATGTTTTCATTCTCATTTGTCTCCAGATATTTTTTATTTCCCCTTTGATTTATTCAATAATCCATTGGTTGTTCAGTAACATGTTGTTTAGTCTCCACATCTTTGTCCCTTTCTCAGCTTTTATCTTGTAGTTGATTTCTAGTTTCACAGCATTGTGATCAGAAAAGATCCTTGTTATTATTTCAGTCTTCTTAAATTGATTGAGACTTGCTTTATTTGCCAACATATGGTCTCTACTTGGGAATGTTCCATGCACACTTGAGAAGAACGTGTATTCTGCTGTTTTTGGATGGAGTCTTCTATATATATCTCTTAAGTCCATCTGGTCTTGCTTTTCATTTAATTCCCCTGTTTCCTTGTTGATTTTCTGTGCAGATGATCTATTCATTGATGTAAGAGGGGTTGTGAGGTCCCCTACTATTATTGTGCTATTGTGAATATCTCCTTTTAGGTTTTTTAAGAGTTGATTTATGTATTTTGTTGCACCTGTGTTGGGTGCATAGACATTTATAAGTGTTATGTTTTCTTGGTGGAGTGTCCCTTTAATCATTATATACTGCCCCTCTTTGTCTCTCTTTACCTGTCTTATCTTGTAGTCTACTTTGTCTGATATAATATTGCATAACCTGCTTTCTTTTGTTTGCCATTAGCTTGGAGTATCATCTTCCATCCCTTCACTGTGAGCTTGTGTTTGTCATTGAAGCTGAGATGTACTTTCTGGAGGCAGCATATGTGGGTCTTTAATCCATCTCATCACTCTGTCTTTTTATTGGAGAGCTCAATCTATTTACATTTAGAGTGATTATTATATATATAAAATAAAATATATAATAAAAATAATTAACATATGTTTATTTTATATATAATAACATATATAAAATATGTAATAAAATAAGTATATATGAATATAAGATTTTATATATATATATATGAGTATATATGAGGGCTTAATACTGCCATTTTATTGCTCATTTTCCTATTTTCCTCCATTTCTTTGTTTTCTTCTCCCATGTATCTTGGACTGCTAATTTGGTTAGGTAGTTTTTTGTGCTGGATTACTTAGTTTTCTCCTTGTTTATTATTTGTGACTCTGATCTACTTTTTTGTTTAGTCATTACCCTGAGCTTTGCATGCAAAATCTCATAGATGAGATAGTCCATTTTCTGATGACTTCTCATCTCCTTAGACTAAGTGGATTCAGTCCCTTTCCTCTTCCTCTCCTGAGTTGTTTTTGTCAAATCTTAGTCTATTGTCTGTTGTGAGTTTGTGGTTAGAATGACAAGGTTATCTTTATTTTCAGTATTTTCCTTCTCTTTATCTCTAATGTTGTACCTGAGTATTTGCTAACCTCTTCTGCTGAATAACTCCGATTTTCTGATTTTGTCTACCTCTTCATCTCCCTACTCAGTGCTTTGTAACCCCTTTCTTCTTCTTTGTTTTTTTATGTATAAGGGCATTCTTGAAGATTTCTTGTAGCAGGGGTTCTTGTGGTGCTGAACTCCCTTAGCTTTTGTTTATCTGGGAAAGTTTTTATTTCTCCATCATATCTGAAAGATATTTTCACTGGATGGAGTATTCTTGGTTGAATGTTTTTATCTTGCAAAGCTTTGAATCTATCATTCCACTATCTCCTAGCCTCTAAGATTTCTGCTGAGAAATCCACTGAAAGCCTTTGTAGGGGTTTCTTTGTAAGTTACCTTCTTTGTCTTGCTGCCCTTAGTATTTTTTGTTTGTCATTGACTTTTGCAAGCTTCACTACTATACGTCTTGCAGTAGGCCTTTTTACATTGACAAGTTAGGAGATCTGATGGTGTCTTTCATATGAATTTCTATCTTCTTCCCCAGGTTTAGTTCTCTGCTATTATTTTTTTGAACATGCTTTCTGCTCCATTCTCCTTCTCTTCTCCCTCTGGAACACCTATATCTTATGCTTCATTTCCGAACTGAGTCAGATAATTCTCAGAGATTTTCTTCATTTCTTTTTAGTCTCAGTTCTCTCTCCTCCTCTCATGAAGCATTTCTGTTTCTGTCCTTAATGATGTTGATTCATTCCTGCTGTTATCAGCTCTACCATTCAGGTAGTCTATGTTCTTCTTTATCTCATCTATTGTGTTGTTAATTTCCAATATTTCTGATTGGTTCCTCTTTATAGTTTCAAACTCTTTTGTGAAGTAGCTCCTGAACTCATTGCATTGTCTCCATGCATGCTTTTTTAACTCACTGAGTTTTTTAATCATAGATATTTTCAATTCTCTGTGATTTAGGTTATAGACTTCTGGATTGATTTCAGGATACTTGCCATTTTCTTTCTGGTCTGGAGGTTTAGTATATTTTTCATACTGCCAGATGACATGGATTTGTACTTTCTCATTGTGGTAGTACTTGATTGCCACTTCCACCCTTTGCCATTGGGTGGGGGTAAAGAGCTGCTTAATCTGAGCCTGCTGGGATCTGCCGGGACAGCTCCAAGGTGCTGGGCTTTGGCTCTGGGGGCTGGGAGGGGCACTTTCTTCTCTTGCATGATCTCAGGGGCTTCTTGCTCTGCCCTTGCTATCTACTCTCCTAGTGTGTTGGTTTGATGGACACACCCCATGATAGCTAGTCCCTTCTGTGAGGGGCTTTCCCCTGGGCGGTGAGGGCCTCAGAGGTCTGTGGTGTTCCCATGGGGGGCTGCTCCTCCCTCCCCACCTCTGCTTTCCTCCTGAAGGCTGAATGCACTCCCTGGGCTGCTTGCCTTCGGTGAGGAAGAGAAGCATCCTCTTAGCTCATATTCCACTTCCTTGGGAGGGAGCTCCAGCACCTCCACCTTCTGACGTATGGTTGCATGGGTCTCTCGACATCTTTTGTGTTGTGTGGATGTCCACTGTTGGCATATGAATGTCCTTGTATCTTTGAGGGGAGAGTTTACAGGAGATTTCCCTCCACCATGATGCTGACATCACCTCACTCCTTTTCATTTTTTACTGAAAAAAGTGAGCTGTCCCTTTGCTGTTCTTCACTTGCAAATCCTTGCTATAAAGAAAAATCAAAATGAAGGTCCTTCTGTATACTTTATACTAATAAATTACCCTTTATACATATTTCCAACTCATTTTCAGGTCTATGTTAATCCTTATGTCTTCTTCTGGTGTTTTGTGAATAGATCTATTTCTAAAAGTTGCATCACCTTTGTCCATCATCTGGAACACATTCTTCTTTACATTTGATTAAAGATTATCTGTATCTTCCAGAAGCATATTTAAACGTGTCTATCTTTACAGAAGATAATATTGTAACTTAAGATAGTGCTTTCTCTCAACATTGTAAAAGACTTTCTGTTATATTCTTTTATTTCCAAGCCTTTGGCAATTTAGTCATTAATCGGTGGCCCATGTCAATGTCATTAAATTATTAATACTTTATATGAATTTAATTTCATATTTCCATCTCTTTTCTTTCCTAGATTTGTTTTGAAAGCACTAAACTTAACCTAATTGCATTCTCACTGTCATTCTTCCTTCCTTAAGCTCCTAGGTTCTTTTAAAACTTTTATATCTATATTTGCACCCATACATATGCAGGAAATTTTAATTCAAATGTCTGAATAGAATCCTCTGTGCATGATAAGTCGTCTTTCTGTTTTGGGGCATTCTTCTTTTTTCCAGCCTGACTCCCCCATTTCCTTCTTACTCAATACTATTTTATAGATGCCCTTCTAATCAACCAGAAAAATGCTGATTCATTGTTTCAATGGTTCCATATTATTTCATGGTGTGGCTCTGCCATTTTTTACCTTTGATGATCTTTCATATTCTATATTAAAATTATTAATATACCAGTGCAATAAAAATGCTTTGAGATAGTTAAGTGAAAACTGTGGTTTTCACGAACCAGGGACAAATTCCCCCCTAGAGAACACTGAGCACTGTCTAGAGACATTTCAGGCAGTGACATTTTGAGAGGGGAGTGTGGAGGCCATTTATGATTTAAACATCCTGCAATCCACTTGACAGAACACACCACAGAGAGTGATCTTCCCCAGAAGGCTAATCATGCTGAGATTGAGAAATTCTAAGTTAGAGAATATCTACATTTTTAATATTTACAGCTGAGCTCTAAAATATTACTTACTTCTCACATCCACTCCAATAGATAGAAATTACTGAGTTTATAGATAAAGAACCAAAGTTCTAAAAGTTTCATTTCCTGTCATGGGATAAATATTCAAGAGGCATGTGTAAACGTGTGCAGGAGCTGAATTACTGAGTGCAACAATTGACAACATAAGGTCAGACCTGAGTTGTTTAGGAGGGTTCTTGGTGAAGAAGGCCTCAAATTGCCCATTTATGACTGTAACACTTGACTACTGTCTTGATACTCAGAGTGGTCTGCAGACAAGTACCTGAAAATCAACATCAACTAGAAGCTACCAAAGTGTGTAGTGCACAATGTTTATATCAAAGAAACTAAATTCTCTCTCATTTTGGAGAATAACTATTTTCTGGAGCTATCAGGGGCTGCATCTCCACTACAAGTCAATAAGGGTTTTCGTGTGTGTGTGGGGGGGGGGGGGGCGGTATGTGTGTTTGCTGAAGAAGATTCACCCTGAGCTAACAACTCTGCCAATCTACCTCTATTTTGCACGTGGGTCACTGCCACAACATGACAGCTGAAAAATGGTGTAGGCCCATGCTTTGGAACTGAGCCCAGGCTGCTTAGGTGGAAAACGCTGAACTTAACCAATAGGCCATGGGGCCAGCCCATAGAAGTCCATAACTTGAAGATTCAAGTGATCTGATCCAGATGGGTTTCTCAGTCTTCAACTTTGGAAAAAAAATTTCAATCAGCAGTAAGATAAAATGATGGGAGATTAGACCCTGGAACCCAGGAGTGTTCATGAAAAAGGACTAATAAAAATTGAATTCACTTGGTTCTAGCCAGGTCTATTGGGAACAAAGAAACTCCATGGAAGATTTCCTTTCTGTTTAGACTAGTGTCCCACAGGGAAATCATGTGACTAGAAGTTGGAGTAACAAGAGGGAAATGTGCCTAATGAGCAGATAGAGGGAGCTGTAAACATCTCCTCTGCTGCAGTCCCTCAGCATGTGCAAGCTTGGACTGGACAGGTCCTGCTTGTTGCTTTTGGAGTCCTAAGTTTGGCTAGAATGCTAACACTAGCCTCCTTCCTGCTGCCTTGTGTGGGGACAGAACTGCAGTCTCCATCATTAACCATCCAGGAGAAATTCAGACCCCACAGAGACCTTCCCCTCAGAATATCCATCCACGTGAGTCTGAGAGCCCAGTAGATACTGCTGGAAGGGGTCAGAGAGAATCAAAGCCAAGCACATGTACTTGAAGTCGTTTGACAGCCACCAATCTCATCCAGAACCTAGAGATCTCTGTTGTTGTTTTCTTATCTGATTAATTAAGGATCTATTTGTGATGCCAAAAAAGAGAAGTGAACACTGAACTCAGCAACACGTGGGTAAATGTTGACAATGAATGGAGTCAAGATCAGTTGAGGAGGGAATGGCAGGCATAAAGTGCTTCCAGTAAAAGTACAAGGAGCTTTGCAATTACAGGGAGTAGGAAAATAGAGTATTCTCATGGAAGGATATCCAGTGAAGTGGAGGCATTTCTTTTTCATATTTAAGATGGGGCATATTGAACTATATTTCTGTATTGATGGAAAAGATCTTCAACATTTGTTCACGTGACATATATTTCACAGTATCTTCGAAGCTTCACTCTGGACATTCATGTAAAAAAAACCATGTCAGAAGTAAAAATGGGTATGCTAAATAGCTTTACTTTGCAATTATTTCATTACTTGTGACTTGAATATATTTGTGGGTTAGCATATGTTTTCTCAATTGTAAATTGTCTGTATAAGTTCTTTACAATGTATAAGGGGGTCAGAGGGTTTTTATTCCTGTTTTTGATTAGATTATCCCAAACAACGAATTGAAGGTTTTTTTTTCAATAATTTTGCTGTTTGTCATTGAATTATTTTATGTATGTATAGACGTATACGTGGGGAACTGTGTTTATCAATAGTGTGGGGTCAAATATATCACTCAGCCATATTCCTTTTCTCTATTGAATTTTTAGATTTTATATTATTTTACAGAAAGAATTTAGCTGTCACTTTTATATTCTTTACTTGTGAATCTTTGCTGTGAGCAAAAGTGAGAGTGAATGTTCTTCTGTGTATTTGCTAAGTATACTTGCTACGAAATCACCCTTTATACATATTACCAACTAGTTTACACATCTCTGTTATTCCAAATTGTTCCTTTTGGCCTTTTCTGATTAGATCTATTTCTAAAAATTGCATTATGTTTGACCATCATCTGTAAGTCATTCTTTACTTCTGAGTAAAGATCATCCTTACCTTCCATGAGTATATTTCAATCCATATATCTTGATATAAGAAGAAATTATAACTTAGATTCTGCTTCTTCCACATTTTTAAAAACCCTTCTATTACATCCTTCTATTTCTAAGTCTTTGAAAATTTAATCTGGAAGTAGTGATCCATGTTGATATCACTAAATTTGTATCATTTTATGTCTTTATATAAGTAAGTTATAGATTGTCATTCAATTTTGTTTCATGCAATTGTTTTGAAACTGCTATACTTAATCTAATTTCATTCCTCCTGACAATCTTTATTCCATAAATTCTTAGTTTCTTTTAAAACTTTTCTTCCTATGTTATGCACACATATATATTTATACACTTTTTATAAAAGTATGAATGTTATCCTGTGCCCATCGTAAATGCTCTTTATGTTTTTGTGCAGTCTTTCTTTGTATGTGTCTGCTCTTCCTCTTTACTCAATACCTCATAGACTTATCTCCAATTAACTAGTGCAATGCTGATTCGTTATTTCAACGTCTGCATATCTCACGGTGTGCCGTAATAAGCACTCTTTGAAAGCCTCACATATTCTTTCTAAACACATTGTTATGATAACAATTATACAAAAATATTTTGAGGTTGTTATGTACTATTTTGACCTTCCATCTGGCCATGACTGATGCAGAGTTGGCAAATATTAGAATTCTGGATTGTACATCTTGTTTTTAAGAAAACTCATGACATAAAGCTTGGATTAAATCAATATTTTATGAAATATTTGTCCTAATTTTAAGTGAGTTCACTTTAGTTGAACTTCTTCATGTTCGTTTATCCTCCAGTAGTAAGAACATTTTTAATTTAAAAAAACCCTCTTGTTCTCCACCAGAGGCAATATTGTTCCCCCAAGTGATCTTCATCAATATCCAAAGAAGAAATGTTTGGCTGTCACATGGGGAGTTGTCAGTAGAGGCTGGGGATGCTTTAAACATCCTATAGTGCACAGGAAAGACCCCACCAAAAAGAACGATCCAGCTCAGATTGTCAATAGAGTAGAGATTGAGAGAACTTGATTTAAAAAATATCCATATTTTAATATTTTTGGTATCTTCAGGTTGTTTCCCCAATGTGTAACACATTTTTGCCAGCAAAATTAGACAAGACTCTTTTGTTACCTCTTTAAAACTTCCGACCCCAATCAATGTGAGAGATCCTTAAGTTGTCTCACGGGCTGATGGATGGGAAAGAGATTTCTTGTTGTTTTCTAAAAATATTACTCAATTTGAGCAAATATCCATATACTTGATCCTTATGTTCATTACTACATGCCTATTATTATTTTACATCCAGAAATTATATGTCTATTATTCAACAGTTAGCAGCATTTCAAATTTTTGCAGATTGTTTATTGATGTTTTGTTGGATATATTGTCCAAAAAGTTTTAAATTTTATATAGTTAAATATAACTATCTTTTACTTATGATTTTCTTGCCTTACTTACAATGGTTTTGCCCACTTGTAGCTTTTATATGTAGCTTTTTTACACCTTAAATGTATGGTGTCCCTTTACATTGATGTCTTTAATCCTGACTTTTTAAGATGTGTGAAATAGGGAACCATTTAGTTTTCTTCCAGATGGACAGCCATTTATACCAAAGATGATTGGAACAATCATCTTTTACCATTTAAACTGAAATACACCTCGTCATATATTAAATGTCCATATGTACTGAGATCTAATTCCTGATTTATTGAACATATTATAACACAGTATCTGTGCATGCCGGAAAGTTCTAGGTACATTTTGTGTTACATTCCCTTATGACAAGATCTTTGCTAAATTAATTATTGATTCATGTTACTATTGTTTGATTACTGTTGTTTTACATCATACTTCAGTTAGTGTTCAATGCTCCATTCAATTTTGGATAACATACTTGCATGAGATCACTCTTATTTTACTGGTTTTATCTCTGATAATCCATTTATTTCATAAATACTCATCTTCTTAAATTTATTTCTCTCTAAGTACATATATTCACATACCACTTGAAAAGCTACAGTAAACAATGAAGATGAAGGCCCTGCTCCTTTGGTACTTACATTATAATTATGAAGTCACAGTACAATGTCAAATATGTGGATGATGTAATATCTTGAGGCATAAATCTTATGAAGATTGTCATTTGGAGTCAGAGGATGGATTGCCATGGAATAAGCAAAATTTTATAGAGCATGGTACAAAGAGGCATTAGCATGTTACACAAACGCCAGAATCAGATTAGAGAGTGCCCATTGTATTTGTGAAAACAGAGATCAAAACTCAAAGCCCAGGAAAAACAAAGAAAAGATACCACATTAGAAGAGTGAAACGGATTTTACTCATCCCTTATAAGATCATAGAAAATCTAATTGGTCAAATAAATGTGGAATAGGCACAGAAAAAACAACTCTTCTACTGCTTCATATATAATAAGCTCAGCCTTTGATATTCTTTGAATATTTTCTTTGGTGAAGTGTTGGTTTATTTCCTTAGTAGATTTTTATTTTGGAGTGTTTAGTCCGCAGTATAAAGATATCACTACATTTGTCCTATGGCCAAATTTATTTTTGCTCCCTTATTTTATTTTTTTTTGGTTAAGCATCAAGGAGATATAACAAGGGTTGGAATGTCATTAGAACCAAGGATGCTTTTTCTTCTTTATGGTCTCTCAGAGACCACCTGAACTGTTTGGTCTTTTCTTCATTCATGTCCATTTCATTTCTCTCTCTCTCTCGTCTCTCTTTTAGTTTACTGAAAAAATGCATACGTTTCTTTAAATACAGGGTAGAAATTGAGTGTACCAATCTGGATTTTCAATTTTATTTGTACACAGGACGTTACTAACTGGAATTTCAGGTACCACTTCTACATTCTTTAGGGGAGTGATAATTGATCTGGCCAGTTTGATTTATACACACTCTTCAATTAATCAGTAGGACTCAAAGCATGGTAAGAACACAGCCCAACAAGCAAAGGTCTGGTGTTTGTGTGTATGTGTGTTTGTGCCTTGTAGAGTGAGATCCATCCTCAAAGCAGGAAGACATAGTCCCATGTATTCCATGGTGACTCTTACAATACAGAGGCCATAACTCAAACAATAGATGGTATTAAGGGGGAATCTATTTCAATTTACAGGCTGCCTTTGCCACCAAATTTATAAAGTACAAAAGTATATAGTGTGGATAGTGACTCCTTTGTCTTGAACTTTAACCAGCAGCGAGACCAACTGTTTCCTTCAAATCGTCTGACACCATCTCTGATTACTCTATTTCATGCTTATTTCCCTTATCACAGTTGCTTCCTTTTTTGGACTTGAATTGCTGAAAGTTTTATAATCCTCAGGGCCTTTGCAGTGGCCATTTCCTCTGCCAGCCACATATTTCCCAGTATGGTTGTGGCTCCTGCCCTCTCTTTCTTGAGGTCTTGATTGAAGGGTCAACTTTTGTACTGGTCTTGCCTAAACATCAAGGAAAAATAAAACTCCTATCCATTCCCTTCTTTATACTTCCTTTATAATGCGTGTAGTCATCTGACATATTGCATAATATTTTTTTTACAGTTGAACCAAAATATCATGTAACATTTAATAATTGCAAATACATTTATTACAATTTACAGATTAGTTGTTATATACACAAATACAATTTTAGCTATAAAATCCCATTGAACTGGTTACATTTAAATTACTGGATCTGTAGAAACCAATTTAGAAGTCTTCTAGTCTGCTAACTTCACCTTCCTAAATTATAGAAAAATAAAATCTGATAGTTTTGATTTCAAGTTAAAGATGAAGAGGTGCTGTTATCACATTTCCACACTCAGAAAAGGAAATTTCACCTGTCTGTACAAAGCCTTTCACATGCTACATTGATACTTAAAGCACCATTGCAAGACTTGAAGTGTGTAAAATGTTCCATTAAAACTTACAAGGATTTTCTGAGATGATGGGGGTTCAAGTTTGTTCTAACAACTAAAATTGGATGAAACTGACAGGAACTTTTTCTCCTCGGTCCAACTTACAAACGGTCCCCCCATCCTGCTCACCCCCGTCTGGCCACTGCCTTTAGAGGAGGGCAGCAAACCACTCCTAACCAAGCTTTTCCTCATTGAGCACTGAGGGTGGGATCCCAAGGAACAATTTCCCAAATCCAATAAATGTAAAAATATTGCACTATTTTCAAATATGCAAAGGTCCTAGATTTCAGAAACACAGAACACAACCTAAGTCTCTGAAACAAAAGTATACTTCGGTCTGGTTTTCAAAGAATGCCTACACATTTTCCAAAAGCTTTTTTCAAGGCGAATGCGGCCTTCCTTCCCACTGACACAGCTGGGGCTTGAAACTAGCCTGTTTCGACGGTGTTCCACCACGCTCCATAAACACACCCCTACGACTACCTAACGGGGAGGGACGCAGAACACACAGAACAAAGGCTCTGCGAAAATCAGGCCCGCCTGCACGTTGTCGCACCTGCAGAGTGTTTACGGATGAATACACATATTAACGCTGGCGGCAGTTTTTAGAGCAAACCAGAGAGGCATAAAACAACGACCGGTAGATTACAAACTGAGGTAGTAGCCCGGGGGGCCGGGGCGCGCAGCGGCTCAGGCCCTCGGCGTCCGGCTCCGGGTCCGACTCTGCGAGCGAGCTGCCGCTGTCGAAGCCGTCGTCCGCGGCGTCCTCCCGTCGGAGCCGCTCTCCGCCGGGCCGCCCCCCAGGATGTAGTCGATGAGCCGGTTGCCGCAGGCTGGCCTGGCGGTGTGCTCGGACCCCGCGTGCGCGCGCGCGGCAGCCCGTGCTCCTCCTCCTCCAGGCTGTGGTAGCCAGAGTCCTGCTCCGCGCGGGCAGCGGCGGCCGGCGGCGGGAGCTCCAGCCCCCCCACGCGCAGAGGGCGGCCTTCTGGCGGGCCGCCC